>NC_136515.1:10808559-10863559 GCF_053919585.1 Euprymna scolopes
GTGCCCGGTTTATTTTAACTTATCGTGGATTGGGAACAAGAGTATTAAATTGTAAAAACAGATTGTTATAACTGTTTCTAAGTGCTTCTACTCTGTTTCCTTGCGTTTGGTATACACTACGAGACCTGCTGTTCCTTCTATTCGCAAAGATAGTTTGCCTTACACCTAAATTAGTTATATTGTTTATCAATTTAAATGCGAGTGCGATGCTGTTTTTGGGGGGCGCTCTTATTTGCATTTGTTAACTCGTATAAACCAGCACGCTCCATCTAAAATCAGACAGGTAAGGGTAGGATCTGGTAGTCGACCTCCTTCCGTGGCCTTGGACTCTGCCATTGGCCAGCATTTGGTTGACAATCCATGCTGTGCTGATAAATATATAATAGAGTGGTTCGAGGTGCTACACAGAGCAGACTCCAAATAACATTGTGGTTCGAAAGCCTTCTTTATGCCGGCAAAAGGAGACAACTAAAACATTATTTCTCTTTGGGGAACTTTGCCCCGTTTTCCCCCGTTTTTGCTCCCTTTCCCCTCGTTGTGCCGAGGATTAATCGGTTTAAAACGCAATTCAGATGAAATATTTTCAAATTCCCCCGTAGTGTTCTTTAATTTCGCCAGTGATATTGTGTTTGTATGCTATCGATTTCTCCTGAGGAGATTTTTTTTTTTTTTTTTTTATAAAGGCATCACCACATTATCAAGGCCCAGAGGCCACTCAAGGATAAAGGTTAAAGAGTGTACAGTAGAAATTGGTCAATATAGTAATCATTAGTAATGAAAATTTGGTAAATTTAATAACTTATATGGAACGGCTCATCAAGAACTTATTTACTTTAGACTTGAACACATCCATATTGTAGTCAGCCGGAAAGCAGGAAAACGGAAGACAATTCCACAGGCGTGCAGTTCTAAGAAACAAGCTTTGTTCATGGAATCTACGTTTAGGTTTAGGCACAGATAAAGAGTGGGGGTAATTATTGATAGTGTTTACAGCTAGACGAGTGTTTCTTGTGAAAGTTTGGCGAGGGGGGACCATAGATTGAAGCTCAGTTGAACACTTTCCATGAAAATAACGATACATCAGAGACAAACTCGCAACATCTCTTCTGTGAGATAGAGGTTGCAAGGAGGAGAAAAGGACATCTCCTACGAGGATACGAAGTCTATTTTGAACTCTATCAAGGCAGGACAAGTGCTTTCTAGCAGCTCCTGCCCAGATGTGGCAACAGTATTCCATCCTTGGACGTACCTGGCTCTTATATAGGTAGAGAATAGCATCAGCAGTGAGATATCTACTGGATCGATAGAAAGATCCCACCATTTTTCCAGCGGCCTTGGCAACAGATTTGATATACGTGTTCCATTTAAGATCAGGAGTAATGGTCAAGCCCAGAAGCTTGCATAAACTTGCGCCCCCCTGAGGCCGAGAGCCATTCATTTCAATTGATGACAAATGTGGATTAGAATGTTGATGATGTAAAGAGAGAAGCTTGGTTTTAGATGCATTAAAAGTAACCAGCCACTCCTTTCCCCATTGTACTACGTGCTCAAGATCAGAGGAGAGAGAATTGGAGAGAACTTGGTCGTTTACTGTCTTAGATGTGCTACCATAAATGGTAGTGTCGTCAGCATAAATGCCTACAAATGATGTAAGGATATGATTTGGAAGATCATTAATGTAGATCAGGAAAAGAGTTGGGCCCAGGATGGATCCCTGAGGGACACCGGCATTAATACTGTGAGCTTCTGATTTTTGCCCCTCAACTACTACTCTTATGAACCTATCAGAAAGAAATGATTTAATAATTGAGAAGACTTTTCCAGCTATACCATAGCTAGCGATCTTATGAAGTAAACCTTTATGCCATACCCTATCAAAGGCTTTAGATATGTCAAGAGAAATTGCCCTAGAAAGATTGCCACCGTCGAGAGATTTGCTAATCCTATGCGATATAACTGTAAGGACATCTGCTGTAGATCTAGCAGAGCGGAAACCATATTGAGTGTCACTAAGAAGGTTATTTTTGTTGAGATGTTTGATTACTTCTGTATTTAACACAGATTCTAGCCACTTACTCATGACGCACAGGAGACTTATTGGCCTATACTGAGAGGGGGATGAGCGATCACCTGAATTCTTAAATACAGGGCATACTGATGAGATTTTTCAGGGAGATGGGAAACTATTCTCCTTAAGACAACGTTTAAACAGTTTTGTAAGTATGGGCGCTAATTCAGGTTGAAGTTTTTTGAGTACTATAATTGGAATACCATCAGGGCCTTTACTCGAATCAAGGTTTTTGATTAGCTTCGCAACATCACGTACAGATATACGTATATCACATAGCGTGTTTTCTGATACAGGAGGAAATATTGGGGGTTGGTGGTCTTGGTCGCAAAGGGTAGAATTAGCTGCAAAGTTCTTGACAAAGAGTTTGGCTTTGTCTGATGCTGACGAGATTACCTCAGGTCCATTGATAATAGTTGGGATGGAGCACACGCTTCTGTTCAGGATTCTGTTTGCTATTTGCCAAAACTGGTGGGAACCAAGCCGCTGCTCAGCTACTTTGGACTTAACAGATTGAGCATACAACACTCTTGCGTTCCTTATTACTTTCTTACAATGGTTGCTGGCAGTCATGAAAACGGTTTTAGTTTCCATACATCTATTACGTTTGAAGCAGTGGAAAAAGTGATTTCTGTGCGCAATGGCAGCAGCACATTCTGGAGAGAACCATGGCTGGCTGTTAGGTTTTTGCTGAAACTTTTTAGAGGGTATGAAATGGTCAATACCTACAATTAACCATTCAGTTAGATCTAATACTATAGAGGACACATCCTTTTTAAACATGGAATGCAGAGGTAGATCAGATATAAATGTACGGAAGCTATCCCAGTCAGCCTTAGTGTATCGATATACTGTACGATGAAGAGGTACGTCTGGGGACTTATTACATTTCATTTTTATCTTAATTGATACAACAGAGTGGTCGGAAGATCCAAGAGGCGACAGAACAGAAACTGAACATAGTTCAGGGCAAGTTGTGAGAAAAAGGTCTAGTAGGCTCGCATACTGGCCGTCATTATCGGGCACACGGGTAGGTTCCTGAACAATCTGAGTGAGGTCATAGGCAATGGAGAAATCATGACAGAACCTCCCCTCATCATCGGTCTTGTTTGAGTGGGTCAACCATTCGACGTTGTGAACATTGAAGTCTCCACATACGTGAATGTTAGCTGAAGGATAAGTAGAAAGGACTTGGTCAATTTTCTCAGATATGCTTTGAAAGATAGTAACTCCGCTGTTGTGGGGGCGATAGAGAGTAAATATAAATGCAGTAGTGTGAGCTAAAGCAACCCGGAAGCACATATAGGGTAAGTTAGGATCTTCCCTGGAGATGTCCCTCCCACATGGAAAGCTATCTTTAATATAGGCACATATTCCATGCCCATGGCGATCTTGGAGGTCAGATTTAGAAGTTAAGTTAGAGTATCCTGAAATTGCAAACTCATCTAGGGAAATAGCCTGTCCAATGCCAGTTTCACTTAAAAATAAAAGGTCTGGTTTAGTCTCCTGTAATTGGGTTTCAACCTCTGGAAGGTTAGAACGAAGACCCCTGATGTTGGAGAAGGAGACATGGTAGTAGGGGTCTACGTTGGAAGTTGGAGAACCGGGTTTAATCGTGTATTTTTTCTTGAAACTTGTCATGATGAAATTTTGGAATTTGTGGACTAGGTCGACAGATTTACTTAGAGCAGGACAGAGAGGGGAAATTAAGAGAGAAAAAGAAACGAAGAATTTTTTTTTATTTATTTGTAGCTAATGATAAGGTAAAGCCGTAACAATTACCCACTAGTATGGCATCGAGAGGCCCCACCAGAAGCTACTGCATGGTCCAGAATCCATTCACCAAATGGCAATACAGCAGCCCCAGTACTTTGCACCTGCTGATAGGACAGCCTCCTTAGTGGTTAATCCAAGGTTCGGGTCCCTGACTATCAGGCGGATAACGTCAGCCCAGAAAAAACGTTTACCTCCAGCACCCTTACTAATGACATGGCTACAAGGATAGACATAGAAACAGAAAATTTCCGCCATCTCAGCCAACTGTTCGCAAAAATACTGCCAACCTAGAAAACATCTTTTTCTTCTCCCTTTATCCGAAAAATCACTCATTTAAAAAATGAGGACTGAGGGACAAATAAGAAGAAGCGAGAGTAACAGGAGCTGCCGATAACGCATCCACAATGCGTTTTCTACTCTCCATTAAAAAAAACAAAACTATTAAGTATTGTACTTAATAAAAGTCCAACAGACGTGTTTAAGGGAAAGAATGGTGATAGATTCCCCTCACACGAACTAAAAATGAGTATAATTCGTAATTTTTGCTATCAACTCGGTAGATAAATAAACATATGTACGAGGAAAAAAAAAGCTAGCATTTAATAAAAAAGAAATACACAAATAAAATACTGAAATAAAATGGAGTTGTTAATATTTTAAATCTAAAATAAAAAGCATGATTGAAATCACTTATCTCAACAAAAACAATTCCGTCTCCAAATTGCAAACTGTATTGAAAGAAATTCAATTAGTAGCGTTCAAAACATTTTTTTTTGAAATTAGCCGTTAAAAGAAAATCGTGATTTTATTCTGAACAATGTAATTTCGAGATAAGATGGAAGCCGGTATTGGACTAGAAAAAAAAACTACCATTTAATAAAACAGAAATACACAAATTAAATACTGAAATAAAATGGAGTTGTTAATATTTTAAATCTAAAATAAAAAGCATGATTGAAATCACTTATCTCAACAAAAACAATTCCGTCTCCAAATTGCAAACTGTATTAGATGATAGCCGTAAGAACTCTCGAGACATCTCCGTATATTTTATTTAAATCCTTATATAAATTTTGTACCTGCAAACACATATATATATATATATATATATATATATATATATATATATATATGTAAATTCTGTGCACTATGTACAAAAGAGACCCTACAAATTTTGAAATATGAAAATATAAAAAATACAACCACCCTATTAAATTCAAGAGAGGAACTAATCTTCACATTCAGTCATAAACGTTGGTTTAAATTTAATAATTATACACCACCTTAAATCATTAAAAATTACTTATTAATAAAAGTAGATTATAATATTTTTTATTATTCTGTTATAAATTAAGTTAGACTAATTATCTCCCTTGCGTGCTTTAATTAAAAAAATATGACTAATTATCCCCCTTGCATTATTTAATTATACAAATAACATTATCCTCCCCTTTCTTTCGAATTTTAAATCTTGGCGTTCTTTAATCAAAAGTATACTAACGGACATAAAATATTCCACAATAGTTCCTTTCGAAAATGTATCATTTCATCAGCTGAAAAGCTATAACAAGCATCTATATGAGTACTTTGACCATAGTTCCTAATTTTAAAAGACGAAAAATTAAAAGGTAAATATTTGTATCTATATTTTATGTATATATATGTATATGCATGTATATGTATATATGTGTGTATTTATATATATATGTGTATTTATGTATATGTGTATATGTATATATGTGTATGTGTGTATACATATATGCATACACATGTGTATGTGTCTATGAGTTTTATCGACACATACTATTATAATATTGTACTTAAACCAAATTTATATTTATAATTTTACTCTATTTTATTTCTATCTTTAACCCAGATTAATTTTCTTATCAAGTTAACTCCGTACCTTTATTTAAATTTTTTTCCAGATACCTCAGGCTTACTTTTAATATTAGGCTTATTTATGGTGTATTTAACATATAATAAAAACCCTTCCCAATAGTTGCTGATGAGGAAACCTTGCTTGTTAAAAACACTATATGTAAAAATTAGTGTCCCTAACTTGATGTCTACCACAATAAAAACACTGTTTTCCGAAACGATCGTACAAATTATTGATTTTTTTGTTGTTCCTTCACCTGAAACGGATTTTGGATTTCATTACAATTTTATTTTTTAAATTATCAATCATATTACTATATATATATATATATATATATATATATATATATATATATATATATATATATATATATATATATATATCACATGATTTTCATTTAAAGGAAAATATATACTATATTGTTCACTAAAAAGTGTTTTTCTTAAGGTCTGAAGAGAGACCGCACTTGTGAATATTTTCAAACCATATAAGGTTTGAAATTGTCCGAATGGTCGCGAAACGATTGTAACGAACAATGAAAGTAAACTACACCAGTTTTTGTTGTATTGAGTTTTAGAAACAATATATGATTGCTCGAATACAAACACTAGTACTTTTGAAGTTTACACATTAAGCAAACTTATACTGACTTAAAATTTCTGGACGGATATAAACAGTTACCTATTGTTTATTAACATGCATATACTAACATTTGAAATATTCTTAATTATTTAAATATACATATATACATATATATATAGTCATCAACATACAGTACTGGGATTGGCTTATGTAATCATTCGCATAAAGTGCTGTATCGGTATATCACAACTCATCAGTGTGGCTTGACAAGACCCTTTCCCTAGTCGTGAATCCATCATACAACCATCGAATTGATAGTCGGCAGTTCTACCCACATGGTTCCGAATGGCAAATTTTCCCAATCAAATGTTCAAGTACAACTTGCCCATTGTTTCACAGTACTCGAACTGCTAGATAGTTTTCAACCAATCGGAAAGTGAGCTACATATCGGTGTAGAATTAAGTGACAAAAAGATTGTGTACAATTTTATTTTTAATAAAGAATAGTT
Organism: Euprymna scolopes; assembly: GCF_053919585.1. Lineage (NCBI taxonomy): Eukaryota > Metazoa > Mollusca > Cephalopoda > Sepiida > Sepiolidae > Euprymna > Euprymna scolopes. The sequence continues at coordinate 10,815,377 of NC_136515.1, forward strand.
TATAAAACATTGTAATAATACTGGTCGCAGAGTGTTTATTATTTATTGTGGCGTTTTTTTTCTAATAGTTTCAAGATATATTCTTTAAGAAGAAAAAGTGAGATAACCAACACAATCTAAAATATACTTCTAAAATGTGTTTTCTTCTTTAATACTGTATATTGAAACACTTAAAAACACATCAACACTGTATAATAAGGACACTACGTCTAGTACTATTCAAATGTTTTAGGGAATTATATCTCATATTTTATTAAAAGTAGTTATTTACTAATTTTTTTTTTAATTCTAATTTTCGGCAAATTAGGAAACCTTTCTAATGTTGGCCAATGCTTTTTTTTCTTACTATAGATGGTGTTTAAGCGCATTTTCTAGTTCTCGAATATCTTGTTCAGTGTTTGCAATCAGTCATCAGGTTTACAAATCTCTCCAGTTACCTTTCAATCTGTTTTCCTTGTATCACACCGATGTCATTTTTCTCGTAACGAAAGATGCGCGCATTCTGTAAGAATCCAACTATTCACTTGCAATTTTACGGATCTACCTAACGAGATTTTTTTTTTCCAATTTATCTCTGATATGAAATTTTTTGGAGGTGTATCGTTTTTTTTCATTGAATACCAAGTAGTCTTTATTTCATCATGAGTCTAATTACTCTTATTATTAATAGAACGACTTGAATGACTTTCAGTTTTCTGCATCATTTATATAATCCTAATAAAGGTCACTTCTCAACTTTTATACTCATCGATTATTTTCTATAGACATAAAATTTGGTATGTAGCGAATTCAGGCATGTGGAAAAAAGTTTTAATGCATTTTCATCAGTTATGGCTCTTAACGGGTCCAAATTGAAAAACTGATTCGTAGGACACTACTCGATGTTTATGGTTTCACCTGTTTCACGACTGCGCATGCGCGGTCGTTATATATGACAGCTTCTTTATGGTCTGTATGGGATAGTTGGAGAACTATATTTTAAAGTCACGTCAACTGGTATAATGGTTACAATATTTGACTCGCTGTATTTAGGTTTTGGTTTCGATCTTAGCTTGAGTATTTCTACTACAAGAAGTGAACTCCTTAGGTAAACCATAATACTCGCTGCATTTTTCTTATTTTTTTCGCTTTCTTTTCAAGTTCATATTGTAAGATAGCTGACGTTACGTTTAAAACATACGTTATCTCTGTACATAATCAATGGGCGTTATGATACAATATTTATGCATACTTGTGAACGGGCAACGCTGGGCAGCATGCTAGTGTTTATATAAGCTCTTGGTAAGTATTAACTGCGTTAGATCAGCTTTGAAACTAGTGTATTTATGGTAAACTACGGTTGCTATTGTTTAATCACGTTGATAGCTAATCCTGCAAGAATCAGTGTAAGTTAAGCAACATTGAGCCTGGCTAGTATCAGAAGGGTTACCATTTCGGAATACTAAGCGCTGTATGTGCTCTCCGCTCATCTCGACATTGTTTCCAGTCGTCCCGTACCTCAACTTACCACTAGTACGCAACAATGTTGACTCAAGAGACGCGTGGTTGGTGACTCTTGCCCCACAAATTTCGCGCGCAGGTACCCTTACAGTGGGTATCCATAGTCTGCCAAGACTGAAGAAAGCAACTGTTGCTACACACAATCTGCCCCACTTAAGGAAATAGTTTCGAAATATTTGTCTCTACAGAAATTATAGTCTCGGTAGAAAATGTTTGCGTTATTTCAAGTATGTCTTTGTGGTAAGTGGGAATTGAGACTTTCGGGATTATACGATTGTCGCTTTTAACACTGATAAACAGACCCTCCCACCCCCTCAACAGGTATATAACCCTCGTTTAATGGAAACTTAATCTTGACGGACTAAACGACTCTAATCAGCTAATTTTGTTCTACAACGCAATAATTTATACAACCTTATTTTATCTCCACACTCAACTTTTATAAATATGTCGAATTTAGTATTTAACAGTTATATGCCCATTTTATTGTTATCTCTTGTATATGGTGCGATTGCTTAGCTGGAAACGGAATCCAGAATTCATGAGTAATCCCCACTGGCTTACAGGAAGCTAAAATAAAAAGAAAAAAAAAACAGGAAACATCTGCGCAGAATCGGCAATTGACCTCGTGTTACGTGCGTTGTTTCATTTTGGCATTGGGCATGGTTTCCCGCATTAGTTTTCATCATCGACAGAATAAAATTTAAACAATTGCAATCGAACACACTGCCAAATGAACAAAGTTCCCAACCCAGAAAAATAAGAACAGATGATATATTAAGTGAAACGAAATATTACGATGATAAAAACCTTTGGTACCTCGTTTATTTTATCACATTATGCGTATGTGCCCCTTTGTATGGAAGGGGTGGGCGTGATTCGTTCGTGATTTATTCGTTATTTATGATCAAGCTTAATTTTTTCCTTGGTATCAGAAATAGATGGGAATGTTGCCTCGGGCTCAGTCTTCAGAATAAAGGTGGAAGCCGAAGTCTGAAATGCGAGCAAGAGGTTAAAAAGCTAATTAGAAAATTGAATTGAACGATCCTGTGTTTCAAGGCGTGAAAAGGTCTGCCTGTTAACCTGGCCTTTGTGTTTTATTTTATTTTTATTTCGATTGAAAGAGAAAAACAATTATAAATGACTCTCAGTCGAGTGGAAGCTGTAGATTTATAACGCACGTACATACATACTTATCATATAAATTAAAAGTATATATATATATATATATATATATATAAACCCTTATACACACATACATATATGTATATATATATATATATAAATATATATATATATATACGTATACATATATAAATGTTCATATATTCATATATACATATACCTATACATGTGTACATTATTAATATATGTATATATATATATATGCATATATATATATATATATATATATATATACACATTTACATACCTAAACAGATATACATATATATATATATATATATATATATATATATATATATATATATATATATATATATACTGATGAGCTATGAACAAGCGAAACAATACTGTATGTGACGACTATAATGTGCCCTTACTTGGGTTGAACATAATCGGAAGTGATAGACCAATTACCATTAGCGTATGAAGCGATGTTTGTGTAAATAAATTGAGCTTAGTTATTTGGACAATGTCAAGACATTGGTAATTCACTTCCCGCGTAGCAGCAGTCGACTAGGGGCACGGTTAAAAGCCCCGATTGTCGTTTGGACGGTCGGGTTTCGATGCAGACTTGAGGTAGTTGCTTGTTTAGCCGCACTGATGAGCTGTGAAACAGCGAAACAGTACTGTGGATGACATATATATACATATACATGTATAAGCACACACACACACACACACACATATATATATATATATATATATATATATATATATATATATATATATATATATATATATGTATGTGTGTGTATATTATACACACCTTTTTGCATTTTTTTAATAACTTTCAAGACTTTCTGTACAGGCATTAAAAATTGTCGTAGACGTTTGAAAAGATAGTATGTTATAATTATATAACTGATAAGATGAGTGAATTTCTCTTTATTAATTCAGATTCAAATGATCAGCACCTTAATATTTGAAATACACGTCAGTAAATCCTGATTGTCACAGCTGGAGAATAGCAAAACTGCATTATATATATATATATATATATATATATATATATATATATATATATATATATATATATATAGGAAAAAAGTGTATTAAATGAAGACATAAAAATATATATTGGTAGATATAGAATGAAGTTAAATTAAACAAACTCAATTCAAAACAAGAGATAATTTGCAGTTGTAGGCACAAGAGAAATTTCATATACGTAAATGCAATTAACACCACGTAAAATGCACCACCGGACAGGAAATAGCTTATTGCGCTTCCTCGCCATCCATAAAATGCAACAATGATAATCACTAACCGTTTCCTCTTGTATTGGCTTTTGGACAACACGCCAAATTAAATTATTTTATTTTTAACCACCCATAAGCACTCGCGATCTGAAAAAATCACCATAAAAAACTTCTTGATAATATAAAATATTAGCACACCCCCTGAACACTTAACCATTACATAACTTTAAATAAATTACCGACCTAGAATAGTCTGCATCTTGGCAAGGCCTAATTAACAATATATCTACTTTAAACATAAGCCAACAGACAACTTTTCCTAAAAAAAAACCTATCCCCGTAAATATCTACACTTAATACCATCTGTTCAATTGCAACCAAACCACCAATCAGCAGACGATACAACGAGAATATAACCTAAACATTATGAAACATAGGCCCAATGAAAAAATAGCTTAGAAACCCCTTCCCAGGGCGAAAGACTTAAAACCTAAATTTAGAACCATCTAACAACCATCCCTGAACCCTACTGCCCCCCCCAAAAAAAATAAGGAAGTATTTTAAAGTCAGCGCATTTGGTCTCCATTATTAGATTTACACAAAGCTCTCCACCCAGTAGAATTAGCATTAAAACTTTTAAATGTACCGAAAATATAACCTAAAAAAAGCTCCCCCGATTCAACCCAACTCACTCCCGTAACCCATACCGACATACCCCCATTCCTCTTCTACCCCCTCCGACTGCCATGCAACTCCTCACGAGCAAATTTTCCAAATTCCTTCTAGTTGCCACTTCCTACTGATAATATAACTTAGATTTTTACACAGTTGAACCAGTCCAGTTTCGGGTAATTTCCATAACAAGGCGCCTCCGTTGAATAAATACAGTTTTTTGTCATCCAAATTAAAAGGAATAAAGAATTCACCAGACCAACGCATCTACGCAAGACCACCCTAACAAAATATTTGGGGAAATATGGAATTTTAACGGACAACTAAAAACTATGCTTCTTGTATCTCTTGGAGATTAGAACTACTACATTAAGTAGTTACGCCGATTAGATGGATCTGCCCCTCGTGTTCATTAACGAGAAAGTATGTTTTCAATTTTCTAGACCTTGCTTGTTATTAAAAACATAAATTTGATGGCCTTTATAATCGAACTTCAAGAAATTTAAAGTTTGAAGGTGGACTCTTTAAACTATCGTTCCAGGTGAAGCAATCATTTAATTTAATTTAAACAAATGGTGTTTTTCTTCACCAAACTCTTACGCATCCCAGCTTATTCTACATCTATTTTTTATGTGTTTGTATAAATGGATATATATATATATATATATATATATATATATATATATATATATATATATATATATATATATGTTCTTTTATTTTTTGCGGGGCCACTTACCCCTCACTCCCTGCTACTCTGGCCTCCACTTGTGTGTATCCCTTTCTTTTACGCACCCCTAATAATTATCATGAACAGTATTTTCATAATTACTATCACTAGTCGGGGTGATGATGGAGGTAGTGGCTATAGTATTGTTGCTACTATCTTTATTAGTATCATTATTATTATCGTCTTGTTTTCACCGCTATTACTATTATTATTAATATTAATATTATTTTAATAATAATATTCTTATTCTTCTTCTTCTTCTTCTTCTCATTATTATTATTATTATTATTATTTTTATTATTGATGTTATTATTATCCCCGTTATTATCCCCGTCATAGCTACAATAACCGCTACCATTATCTTCATTTTCACTGCTATTAACATTAACTTCCAATTTACTTTTACCACAACTATTGGAAATATTATATTTAATTTTTATTTTTAATGTTCATCTTCAATTTTGTCTTTATCTTTATTTTATTTTCAATCTTACTTCTATTTTATTTTAATCTTTATTATTATTATTATTATTATTATTATTATTATTATAATTTTCATTATTATTATCTTTGCTACTATGTTTTGGTATATTTTACTACTCTCATAATAGTAATGGTTTTCTATGCCATCTATATGTATCCTTAAACGTTTGGGTGAATTAAACGCACTCATAGTCATATCCATCCTAATCTCCGACCGCCCCGTTATAATCATTCTCCCATATCATAACAGAATAAACATAGATATATTGCCGCATACTGCCTTTTTATTTTACAACCTTGCATACCACCCTCCCAATTATTGCGATTTTATAGCCGGCATTTGCCGTTTAGGTGGCACCAATCAAAATTACAACTCCATAGAAAATAAACACCCCACAAACTGTTAAAATAACTTACCACGCAGCAACAATACACACCCAATTTAACCCTTATACATATACCCCTGTAATCTCAACACTATGTTTAAGACCATGTACAATCTTATATATCCTACTGTATATAAGAAGCTTCTCCCTATTTATTTATTTAGAATTCAATAAAGCTTCCCCAATCATTCTTTAATTCCTCTAAATCTTTTTCGTCCCTAATGAACCTTAAGCTAGAAGCCGCATCTCCCCCTTGCTACCTGGCACCTTCTCTACATTTCTGATGAAAAGCTTTAGGCTTCGAAATGCCCTGGCATAAAAATCCCCTGCGATTACGCAAATTTCACCTGTATTCCATTATTCAATAAATGATCCATTCTACATCTACCAATATATAGTTTTGTGTTTTCATTTTATTCTCGTCTTGTCCTATTATATTAGCTCAAATAATAATTGTTGAGCTTAACATTATCCAAAGAAGTCTCCTTTTGTGGAATTGAACTTTCTCTTTTCCTCTTACACATTAAGCTATATATATATATATATATATATATATATATATATATATATATATATATATATATATATTTATATATATGTATATGTATTATACTCCGTCAAAATAGAAAAATGAAAAGGAACTAACTGAGTTATGTATTTATCAACGTTTCGTGTTGTTAAATCCAACGGCAATCTCTAAACAGACACAAAACGTTGATGAACACATATTTCTCTCTCTCCCTTTGTCTTCCTCTCTCTCTCTCTCTCTCTCTGTATATATATATATGTATATATATATGTTTATATATACGTATATATATATACACATATATATGTGTTTCAGTATAAATATATATTTGTTATTATATGTCAACCCTTATAAAAGAAGCCAATGCGATTACAGAGCAATACGTAGATTGAATGACACAAATGTATATTCCAAAATTAATAATGTTAAGAATCTTATTGTTTATTCATTTAAATCAGTTGATTTATACAGTTCTTTTAATTCCTTTTGTCGGATTGATTGGCAGTATTCCTTCTGATGAGTAAAGGGAATACTACATTCACTAATTGACATAAACATTAAGTGATACTGTAAAGAATGTTATAAATCAACTGATTTAAATGAATAAAGTATAAGATATTTTACATTATGAATTTTGGAATATAATTTTTAGTAATTTATTCTCTCTCTGTCTCTCTCTCTATATATATATATATATATATATATATATATGTATATATGTATATATATATATATATATATATATATATATATATATAAGAATTACAGTTAAGCATACAAAAATGATCCAAGATGGCAAAATTAAATAGATTATAAATATTAAAGAATTAATATTTATAAAGTAATCAGATGTAAAAGCTCGATAAAACCAAATAGGAGAGACGACTTATAATAAGAATAAGTTGTTATTAAAACATATTAAAAAACACTTTGAAAAAGAGTTAAAAACATATTTAATATTAAAAGTGGAACAATAAATAAGTGGATAGTCCATTTATTTAGTTTTTCCTTTTTAAAATTACATGTTTTTAACACTTTTTCAAAGTGCTTTTTAACATGGTTTATTAACTACTTGTTAGTCGTCTTTATCTACATCTTCTACGCATGGGCAAACCCATTCTTGTATTTTCAACTGACGGACTTGATAAATTCTAATTAACATATATCGTTTGGTCAGACAGTAACGTAATATGCCGAAGAGCTAAATATTTTTTTGCGTCGATTCAAGCTCATTTTATTCAAGCCATAGTTTCTCAACTCGTTAAATCACTAATATATGTTAAGTAAATTTTACTCCTTTATAATAAATACGATACGGGTTCAGCAGAGTCTATTAAACTTTTAGCTGATACAAATAGCTGCTGAAAAGTGTAAAATTCAAACTTACCAGGCTTTCGTCGACTTAATGTCTTCCTCTCCCTATGCGCAAACCCATATTTTATCTTAAATGCGTTTACATATGCATTTTTATATTCATCTATATTTAGACCACAAGAGCGAATAATGCTGGTAAATAAACTGTTTTGATTTTTTTTTATTTTTTTTTTTATTACATTTTCACCCCAAACAAGGCAAATTGCCACTTTGGTGTAGGGGGCTACTATCAGGGGCAACAACTACTGGGGTACTATGTAGGGATTTGGGCAGCAAGGTGTCGGTTCACATTACACTTGAACTTCTGCACGTCAGTACTGTTGGGGAAGCAGGGACCTGGAATGGAATTCCAGAGTCTTGCGGTTCTGGGGAAGAAACTATTGGAGTAAAAAGATCTTTTACATCTAGGGACCTCTACAGTGTGGGGGTGGGATCTAGTAGCCTGTCGGGTTTGTCGAGGGTGCTCGCGTCGTGGGGGCACAAGTGATTGCAGTTCATCAGAGCATTCACCGCTAAAATACTTGTAGAACAGGCAGAGGGATGCAACATTTCGTCGATGGGACAGAGGCTGAAGCTTAGATGCCAGTTCAGGGCCTATCAGATTTGCGACTCTCTTTTGAACCTTGTCAAGGAGCGAGAGACTAGTAGCAGATGCACCAGCCCAGATGTGGCAGCAATACTCCATACATGGGCGAATGGTGGCCTTATAGAGGTACAGGATACTTTCGGGTGTTAGTAGTTTTCAAGCACGGTAGAGAGAGCCTACCTTTCTTGCATCTGATGCTACCTGAATCATATATTTTCAAACTGTATTTAAATACGTGCTGATTGATCTCATTACTATAAAATCCTCCAAGGAAACATATTGCCGTTTTTTATTTGCTTCCACACGAAAGCAAAATATATTCAAAATGCATGTATTACACCCACACACCCGTATATGAACAAGTAGATATGAATATATCATTAATAAACAGCAATAACATAATTCTACGGTTCAAACAGTGAAGAATCACCAACAATATACATTTAGTGACATGTATACACATCAGGACGAACCATTCGTTTCAACTATGCATATCAACATTAAACAATTATACACGAGATGTTTGGTGCCGTTTTTCGACACCGGAATATAACATTCTTAATGCTGGCAATGTTTTTGCGGACACTTATGTATATTAATAGCGCTGCAACATAACAGATTAAAAGAGACCTAAAGTTTAAAATATTGGCGTAGTTAACCCTACATGTATAACTATGGAATACTTTCATTTATACTAGGTATACCGAAAAGAAGGCATGCTACTTTTTGTAGTAAATAAATTGTTGCGTTAAAAATTCTATGCAGATGTTAAACATTTACACACAGATTGCCAATTTCGATACGACACAGGTCAAGAAGGTTGGAAGTAAATCTGGCGGAACCCTGGTGAGCACAATACGCCGTATTAAAATTTATAGTCCTGAAGTATGTATTGCTGGCGACCAAAAATAAAGAGATATTATTTCCTTTGCTTTACGTATGAGGAGCGTGCAATAAGTAATGTCTCTGACCCACTTTCAGTTGTCTGATATAGCTGAAATTTTGCATGTGCAATGATTTATATGTCTCCAGGTGATGTGGACAATAAGAGCTCTGAACTAATTGTGTTTTTTTGTTTTACAGGTGTTTGAACTGAATCAGGTGTGAAATTGAGCCTGTTGAATGTCGAACAGTGATCCGGTTTTTGTATTTGAAAGGACGCATACGACAGGAGACTTTGAATTAAATGAAATAAATTTATGGTGATAATGTCCCATAGTATGACCTTGTTAAACGCTGGCATCGTGAATTAAAACGTGGATTGAAGGCTGTGGAAACAATTCCCAGACCTGGTCGCCCCCTTCTGCCATTGGTGAGGCATCTGCCCGTCAAGTTGAGGCTGCCATTTTGGAAGATCGGCTCATTACTATTCGCCAAATAGCCCAATATGTCAAGATTAGTACAGGGTCTGTGGAAACTATTATTCATGAGGATTTCTATATGCATAAGGTGTCTGCTAGATGGATTCCCATGTTGCTTACACAATTTCAGCAGCGCGAACGCGTCGAGTTCTCTAGGAGGAATTTCGAGATGTGGCAAGAAGATGAGTTAAAGTTTTCAAATGACTGATTACACAGGATGAAACCTGGGTCGATCATTATGATCCAGAGACCAAAGCCCAGTCAATGCAATAGAAGGATTTGAACTCACCACCTCCAAAGAAGGCAAGGGTGAAGCCCTCCGCTGGCAAGGTCATGCTCACAGTCTTCTGGGACCAGGACGGAGACGTTATGATGTATTACCCCGCAAAGGGTACCACGATTACAGGATCCTATTATGCTTCACTTTTGAGGAAATTTAGGGAAGCTATCAAAAAAAAGTGGCGAGACAAGATCAGCAAGGTACCCTCCACCTGCAGGACAACGCTCCGGTCAACACCACGCATGTCGCCAGATCAGAAGAATGGTCGTGTCGTTGTGAAATGCTACCCCATCCTCCCTACTCTCATGAGCTTTCACCCTCTGACTTATACCTCATCCCAGCCTTTAAGTTGTTTTTGAAAGGAAAGCGTTTCCCAGATGATTCAGCCTTGATTTCTGAAGTCACGTCGTGGTTGGAGGACCAACCTGGGGTGTTCTACAAAAACGGTCTCCAGAGCTGCATAAAACGATGGGAGTAATGCATAATTTGAGTGGCTCGTATGTAGAGAAAAAAATAATAACTGTGGCAAGTTTCGTTGCTTTACTGCTATAAAAAAGTGCGTCAGGGGCATTACTTATTGCACGGCCCTCGCAGAAATATGACTTGCGAAACAGCAACAAAGTCGACTGCGTCCAAAATTTGCATCGTGTTGATTCACGTGAATAATTATGTCATCATGAATTGTTTATTTGTGGAAATTAATGTTCGGTTTATGCATGTTCAATATGTGTTTAGCTTTCAAAGGCATATTTTTGTCATATATGCAAAAGGTATTTCACCGTTCAAACACTGTGAATGCAAAATCGACCTTTTTTATACGATCCTAACTGTTGATTCCAACGTGATATAACTCCGTTTAAATAGCGGCAACAACACAATAAAGCTTGGCAAAGAAACTATAAAATGTGTTTTTAATAGAATTACAGTTTTATACACAGCGATTAAAGCAAGAATTACTTATGTAAATGATCACCTTTGTAATCAAATTGGATCACACATCTGGATTTTTTTTTTAAAGTTTCAACTAGTTTAATTTAATTATATTAAGCCAAAAAATTTTCCATACTGGAGGGGATGATTATTTTGTGGGTTAATGACATTTTATATGCCACAGATGAAATAAGAACAATTCCTGCATAGAAAACATTTCATCTGACCAACGAAGAAAGTTAAACGAAACATTTTTCGTGCGTGTTACTTTTGTTTTAACAGAAAGGAAACATTTTACATGTATGCTCATCACATCTACGTGTGTTGCGTGTAATATGCGTTTGCTTTTGCAACTCCGCACAAAGTTTCTGATTCTGGATGGGGATGATCATGCCTTTGATGAGGTATTAAATGCACTACGAGGAGACACGTGTGTGTCGATAAGTATATATTATATATTGCTCATTGCTGGCAGTTGGAACAATTATATTGAAAACATTGCCAGGGCCGCTGCGAAAAAAGGTAGGCTCTCTCTCCCGTGCTAGAAAAGTACTAACACCTGAAAGTATCCTGTACCTCTATAAGGCCACGATTCGCCCATGTATGGAGTATTGTTGTCATATTTGGGCTGATGCACCTGCTACTAGTCTCTCGCTCCTAGACAAGGTTGAAAATAGAGTCGCCAATCTGATAGGCCCCGAACTGGCACCTAAGCTTCAGCCTCTGTCCCATTTGATTTTGCTTGTATTTGATGCTACCTGAATCATATATTTTCAAACTATATTTAAATACGATCTGATTGATCTCATTACTATAAAATCATCCTAGCCTAGGAAACATATTGCCGTTTTTTATTTGCTTCCACACGAAAGCAAAATATGACACATTTTTTTTTTTTTTTACATATAGGGTTAATTCAACTCCCCCGCCCTTAAGCGCCATCCTTGGAAACTGGTAAAATTTTAAATTATTTATTACAAAAATGCATTCTCCTATCTTGGCACAGGCTTTTTATTTTTTTTTTACAGCATATCACGCCTTTCCGTCCAGTGATTTTGAAGAGCATTTTTTAATAGAGTATATTTGTTTGTTTTTTTTAAGTCCGTTTCTATTTAACCAATAGTTTGGACACTGACAGGTACAACCAGTCTGGGTCACAATGGACCTGGGAGCAATGATAATTAAAGAGTGGCTACACACTCCCTATATTCGCTAGCCGGGGCCTCACCAGTGGATATAGTTTAAGGTCATATCCAGGACCCATATTGACTCATAAATATGTTACGTGTAGCAGCAAAACAGGAAATACACTATGATCTAAACGCGAAAAGAGACCCACTGATTTAAATTCATCTGAAGCATGGTTGGTTTTACGTTATGTAAATCCCCATTTGCTTGTGTGATTATTTCAAAAGTGCATAGGTTTTATATGGAAATCAATTACAAAAGGTCTAAATTCAAAAATTTTAAGATGTTGTCAATTTTATCGTGTATTTATATTGAAAATATTCAATTCTTTTACCATGCTGAACAAAATAAATGTTACGCTGGAAAACATATTAAAAGTTGAAATGTAGATCATTTAGTGATGTATTTTTACATGCTCTTTAGTTGCAGCGAGTGTTATGCATTTAAGGATTAATATAATAGCGAAATATGATTGAATAAGTATTTTTTGCATAAACATGTTTTATATGTGATATTTTGTAGGGAAATTTGGCGTCTTGGTATGTATTTAAAACATATGCACCGTTGTTATTTATATTCACAAGGGGTTGTTACTGACACGTACTCTTATTCTTATTCAGAGTTTATATGAGATTTACAGTAAAAAAAATGGTTGAGCGCACATTTCATTAAACACCCTCAAATAAAGACCACGCAGATAGATGGAATTCTATGTCACCCCCAGTATTTTATTCATAACTCTCCAACGTCGGAAATGTAGAATTAAAAAATTATGCTCGACGAGTAAATAACTTCCACCTTTATGAACAATTTTAGTAACCTCGTCCTCACTATACAGTACGTGCGCCTCAACACGACTAGGAGTAAAAGGACTGATTCTAAACTGGTGAGTAGTTTACATCTGAGTAGGAAAATGTTCATACCTTTACAAGACAATAAATAAGACATGCAAAGAACAGAAGGCATAAAGCGATGGGTATGTGGCTAACAGCACTGATTGCAAACTTTCGAGTGCCAAATTTAAATTCAAACAATCCATATATATATATATATATATATGTATATATATATATATATATATATATATATATATATATATATATATATATATTAAATATTGGGAAGGTAACTACAAAGAGACTGAGGAGTGTAATACCAAGATTTTTTTTTTTACCACCTGATTAAAAATACAATATAAACTGAGATAATTGTTACAATATTATAACGTTTTTCTTTTCAAATTTTGAATAATTTTTAACCACTTAAACATATTTTAACAAGATAATGACCAATAAAAGAACTCTCCGTAAACAATAAAATCATTATAGTTTCCTGGTATTTTATGTGTTAGACTAGCCTGGGTGGCCGGCGATTTCAGGAGTTTGGAAGTGTGTGTTGAGCAGAGATGTTGTAGTAGGCAGGAGAAGGAGAAAAAAAAACGTGTAACACAGCAAAAAAAAGCAAAAAAAAAAACCTAAAACCTGACGGCTGTGCCGTTGTGTCCATCGACAAAACGGAGGTGGCGAAGTTTAAAATAAAGGCAAGTTAATTGAAAAGAGGGGATGACTTAATAAAATATCGCCGAAAATACTACCCCTTTTTGTAGTGTGAAGACTTTCTCCACTGAAAGTTAGAGGTTAACAAGGATTTTTCAACAATGCTTTGTTGCGACCTGCGACTATGAAAAAATTGTAGAACCTTGTCGGGCTGGTAATACGGGTAACGATTCAATTTCCTTCAACTCCAATCCCAAACTAAAATCACAGTATTTATTTTCAGAAAATTTACAAAGTAAAAATCAGAAAAATTCGGCACAAGGCCGAAGATGGGGGAGGGGGAGGACGGTCTTCTCTGACTAGTGCTAACTAATCTAACCTAACTAGTTCCTACTTTCACTCTACTTACATCATAATACCACATTCATACTATACATCCATCAGCGTATACATCCTTCATCAATCACCATAAGAACATCATACCATGATAACCTAATTAAAACCCATGAGAAAGGGGGGTTTGGGAAGATAAAAATTTTATATACAAAATACAAATGAGATATTTACAAAGACCCCCCCCCCGTTGTTAAACTATTGCAGATGCACCGATTCGCCAGTCGAAAGGGTGATGCGGGTCCGAACGCTTTATTTAAAACACCTCTTACGAAAACTTCGAAAGGGAACCCGCATCTCTGGCGAATCAAGCGATCTGTCACCTAATTGGGAGGGGAGTGGGGTTAAAAAACAAAAAACACAAAAAAAAACGCAGGGGCAAACTTAAAAGGGGCCTAATGATCGCTATCACACACTAGCTAGGTTATGAACAAAGAAGCCTAAATAATGGTCCTACTCTTGCCTATATCGTGACCTACTCTGGATTAAAAACGAGTCGGGGCTGACGGTCGTTCCTGTCGCCCAAAATTCTTTTTCATAAGGAACATCCAAGAACCAGTCAAGACTTGCTTCTCTCACCCGACACACACGCGCAACTGACACCCACCTTTCAACAAAGTCTGACGAAGAGAGTCTAACTCTCTCGGCCTTGATACGAACCTTCAAATAATGACAGAAGAGTCGTATAAGGTCGAGGGGAGCGAAGTCCTCAGATTCATAGACCACTTTCATACGTGTGTTCCAGATAACACCTCTCATCACTGCTAGAAAGGTCAAACACAATTCTTTTCTGAGCCTATCCGTTGTCGGAGCCCAATTGCTACAGACATTAATAGGAACCAAGGTTAATGAGGATGTGTTCAGTATGCGGACCATGAGACCTGTAACAAACTCAATCAGCAGCTCCACGATGCGACAATAAACGAAGGCGTGACATAAAGTCTCGTCCTCATCGCCGCACCGTTTACAAATAGGCAAATCCACCAAGCCAGCTGAGTGGAGTCTCTTACCGACCCAGAGAGCATCCCGAATTACCAGCCAGGTCAGGGAAGCCTCGTCGTTAGTGAGTCATCCTAACCCAGGCGCCCAAGGCCAGATTGAGCGGAGCTGCTCCTTCGTCAAAGGGAGCCTCCCACCAATGACATCCGTTACGGATCCCCTCACTAAAACCCGATATAATGCCTTTCGGGACAACAGCAGAGTGTTAGAGAGGCTTTCCTTCACTCTTTAGAGGGACTTCAGTGCGCGCCGGCACTCGCGATGGAAGGGACATTCACCTCGGGGCAACTTGTGTGCCTCCCCCTCGAAGTAGTGCACCCCTCTCAAAGCCGGGAAGGCTTTCTTGGTGTCCTCCATCCAGAGGCCACCGTTTTCCCTATCTTGTGTGCACATTCGATCTAGGTACTAGAGCCGTAGCGTGTATAGCCGAATCTCCACGTTTGGCATGCCTAGACAGCCTTCAGAAGGATGTAGGTAGCAGACATCGCGACAGACCTTAGGACCACTTCCAAGCCATAAGAAGTTGAAAAGAGCCCTCTGCAAATATAGCAGTGTATCCGACAGGATTGGAAGCACTGATAGACGATAAATAGCGATTGGATAGATGTGGGTATTACACACCTTCGCTCGCCCCTTAAATGAAAGGTTTCTACTGATCCACCGTGAAGCTGCAGACCGTACCGCTTTCAGAACCTCCGACCAATTTTTCTCCAGCTAAAGGTCAGGACCAAACCAGACGCCGAGTATCTTGCAAGGCCCATCGCTCAAACTAAAGGGCCCCTGAAGGGGCATACCCCTCCAGGCACCAATGCGCAAACCCAAAGACTTATCGCAGTTAATTTTGGCCCCTGTTACAGTTTCATACACTCTGATTTCTACACCGACGACACTAATCTCAGCACTGCTCGTTACAAGCACAGTTACGTCGTCGGCATAGGCGGAGTACTTCGCCTGGGCATCCACACCTGGCAAAGTGATTCCGCATAGGACCGGATTCACCCTTAGCCTGCGCAGAAATGGCTCGATCGCAAGCACATATAGCATGGGTGATAACGGGCACCCTTTACGAATGGAGCGTGACAAACTGAAAGGTCTCGACCTCTTCCTATTTACTTCTACCATCACCGCGGGGTTAGCATAGAGAAGATGAACCCAAGAGCAAAATTGCGGGCCAAAACCGGCCACCGATAAAACAGCCCCCAAGTACCGATGGTCAACCCTATCGAAGGCTTTAGACTGATCTAAATTGATCAGCGCGACCTCAGTGTCGACTTTTTCTATCATCAGGCGTATCGAGTGCAAGTTATCCTGGATTGTCCTGGCCTTCACGGCACACGTTTGCTCGCGGCTAATAAGACGAGCCAGGACAAGCTGCAGACGATTTGCGAGAATCTTGGCCAAAATCGTTAACTCAACGTCAAGCATCGTTAAGGGCCTGAAGTTACCTAACCCATCCCCACCATCTTTGCTTTTACGAACAAGCTTTATCACACCCATGGTAAAGTACTTGGGGATTGAACAATTCCTAAACCATGAGTTAAACAAAACCGTCAGTAAGGGGACAAAGATGTGCGACAACCTCAAATACACTTCATAGGGAAGACCATCGATCCCCGGTGACTTATTAAGGCTGACCCGCTTTAAGGCTTCAATGACTTTATCCTCCGTTATGCTACCTTCGCACCTAGCCGCTTCGGTCGTCGAAAGACGAGAAAAGTCAGCCAAATAGGTGTCAAACTGTTCTAATGACGGACCGGGTTCCATGGAAAAAAAGCTCCTGGAAATGGGATCTAAACGCCTCCAGCACACCTTGGTTTGTGGTCACGGTACGCCCGTCCGGCAGTGTGACACGAGCGATGTGCCTATCAGCCGCTTGCCTAAGCTCCTCTGCACGCAGTTCAGCGGCCATGTTTGTTGCTTCCTGGGGCATTCTTTTTAACCTAGCCCTAATCGCTAAGGCTTGGTGCTCCTTTTCAGCAAGGGAGGCAAGCCGAGCCCTAATTATATTAACGCTAGTACTATCCCCCTCCTCCACCGCCCGATCTAGTCTAGACTCTAGTGTCACTTTAGCTGCCCTAGAATCTAGATTGAGTCTTTTGCTAAAGTCAGCAGCAAAGGACCCAATGGCTTCCTTAACTTTTACCCACCACTTATTCCCAATAATTGCCCCCGTCAAATCCCGCTGTAGGGTTAGTAATAGCCCGTCACGGAAGTCCTTCACATCGAACAACGAAGTGTTGAGCTTCCAGTAACCGGCTAATCTAGGCTTAGGTCTATCTAAGTTTACCCGTACACGAACAAGTCTGTGATCCGAGTAAACTATATTGTGGAAACTTGGGCAATCCAATACTCCTACGTCGACTCGCCTAACTAAGAACCGGTCGATATAGCTCGAGAGCTGTATCGAATCGGAGCAGCCTCTACCTGTCCAAGTCCACACTAAGTCACGGGGCTTTTCATTTCGGAACTTGTCGATAAGATCAAACTTATCCACAACTTCACGAAATAAAACAGCATCCCGATCTCTGTTAGTTCCCCTAGATGTTAACCCAAATCGATCTAACTCGGGATCCAGGACGGCGTTCCAGTCTCCCGCTAAGATAACCGTTCTGGAAACATCTATGAACTGCTCGATCCGCCGAAAAAAAACAGCCAGCTCAGAATGGCTATTGGGCGCATAAACCCCAATAAGACGTAATGGCCTATCCTTTATGGTAACATCCAAAACACATAGTCTTCCCTCCGGATCCAAGTAACACGGGTCACACGACGCATCTAGAGACCTTTTAACTAGCCAGGAAAACCCTCTCGAGCGAGAATTATAGTGCGCTGAGTAAGCCTCAAAGGTCTTAGACAGTGCACTCAAATAGTCACCAGGAATAAGGTGGGTTTCCTGCACACAGCAGATATCCACTCCGAGGTGCTGCAGGTCCAAACTCAAGCACCATTTGCGCGAGTCGGCCCTTATCCCTCGCACATTTAAACTAGCAAGCTTGAGATCCATGGTGATGCCTTAGGGTTGGGAAGCAGGAACGAACATCGCGGTCGTGAGCATGCCGTAAGTACCCATCGTAGTATCGATGAGGCCGTCACGAGAGATACCACCGACATGCAAAGGATAGGTTAGTTTTGCTAGCCTATATAGGGAGGGGTGCATTTTTACCGGGACCCTCCCAACACAACATTTTTTAAGTTTTTTTTTATGTCGCTATCATTAACACAACAAGGGGAGTGGGGAGGTTGAAGGCTTTATCTGCCTCTTCGAACATTAGCCAAAGGTCCTTGGCCTCTTCTTTTTTCCGAATGACGGTTAAGATTCTTTTGGCATTTGGAAAATTAGCAGGGGTATCTACTAGTTTTCCCCCCACCTCCTTGAACTCAATTAGTTTTTTGAGGTCAGTTCCTTTAAAGTTCTTGTGGTTGTTAATAGCGGATTGGTTTATTATGCAAATGTCTTTGCCAGGGAGGTAGAGAGTCTTTTTCTTGTGTTCAGGCGAGGGGGTAATGTCCATAGCAGAATGTGTGTTTTTAGAAGGAGATGCAAGGGGAGTGTTGTGAATGGTCGCAGAGGTGGATGGAATGGGAGAGGAGGGTTTGTGTTTTTTGAAGAGCTTAAGGGTATTAGTTTAGGCTGCTAAAGGGACCAGAGTTGTAACTGGAGGATGCATTTTGAGGGGGGAAGGAGTGTTTGGCTTTGTAGGAGACTGGGTGATAGGGTTGGTTAAAGATTTGGGGCTTGGTTTCGGAGAAGAAGGTTTACATGGGGATTTGGGTGATGGGCGTTGAGCGTCAAATTTCTTTTTTAGTTTGACGATTTCCAGATATTTTTCTTTTCCGGGGTCATTTTGCAGCATTGCCTGTTCTTTCATTTTGTCCAGGCTCTGGCGT
The DNA here is from genome assembly GCF_053919585.1 of Euprymna scolopes. Classification (NCBI taxonomy): domain Eukaryota; kingdom Metazoa; phylum Mollusca; class Cephalopoda; order Sepiida; family Sepiolidae; genus Euprymna; species Euprymna scolopes. The sequence goes on from NC_136515.1 coordinate 10,834,556, forward strand.
CCAGGGGTTTTTCTCCCAGGGGGGATTTGCCAGGGTTCTCCCCTGAGGATTTCGTCCGATTCTGGTTCGTTGGTAGGCGGCTTGGGAACGCTTTTTGATGAGGATCCCAAGTGTTGTCCAATGGATTTTTTGGTGTTTGGAGGAGTTTTTTTTTAAGGGGCATTCTGACGCGAGGTGGCCAATTTCGCTGCAATTCCAGCATGTCGGTATTCTTCCAGCCACTATTATTGGAAGTTTCTCCTCTCCCGCCTCGAGGAAGAAAGGGATTGCATCGAAGTTTGCCTTATCGAGGAGGATGTCATATGACCATATGCCGTGAAACTCGTCCACCTGCACCGAAACCATTTCGCCATATTTTAGAAGGAAGGCGCCGCTGTGTTCTCCTTCAATGTGGTGAGGTACATTAAAAACGGACACCGTAGTCCGACGTTTTCCCATATATTCTGATCTTAGAATATAGTTCTGAGTGATTATCTCTTTTTGTGAGAGAGTTAGGCAGTCTTCTGGGGAGTTGAAAAGTACACTCCATGTGTTGTAGCCCTTGCACTTGACGATGCGCAAAGGTCTAAAACCAGCTGTAGCATAAAGGTTGGTGACGATATCTGTACTTGCTCTTATAACTTTTGTTAACTTTCTGTCAACTATAAATATAGTCAGACACTTTTTTTGGATTTCCTCCAATCTTGGCACGTTGACAATTAGTCCTTTGTTGGTGACAAATTCCAGGCATTATTTTGCCTTTTCAATGAATTCATTGACGTTGATATCCACTTTCGGTGGTTTGGTCCAGGTGTTTGGCGTAGCAGTAGTGCTGTTTTCCGCTTCAGTCATGTCGACGACAATAGGCGTTTGGCACGCCGAAGCGGCCAGAGCCGAACCGTTAAAAAGACGGTTAAAAGAAAGTAAAAAAAAAACAACTCTTAAAAATAACAGTAAGGCGAAGGAAAGAAAAAAAAAGCGTCGTGTAGAGAAAAAAAAAGTCCGACGGTAATAAAAATAAAAGGGTAGAAATCGCTGATAGAATAACGCACGAGACAAGAGTCAAAAGCAAACTGAAATCACAAGCCAAATTCAGTTCGCTCCATCATTTTTATAATCCAGTAAGCCAATCAAATAAGTTAAACGTAACAACTACCAATATAAAAAGAGTCACCATCTACACAAAAGATTTCTGCTGCCACTCTCCCTGAGAGTCGCAAGTAACTGCTTCAGGTTTTCTCAATAGTAGAAAATGCCCACTTGTGGTGAAGAAATGAATGTTTTTAGCAATTATTTTGGAATGTGTCGTCCGAAGAGTTGATCTGCAAAACGACACCGATCTCGTGAAAATCCGTCACCTTTGTAGACAATTTTAGGCAGAAATACAAACATACATACACACATACATTTAAACAGACACGTGATTTTAATATGATAAGTTTTGTTGCTTTACTACAATAGGAAGTCTCCAGAGCTGCATCAAAGAATGGGAGAAATGGATAACTTTGGATGGTTAGTATGTAGAGAAAGAATAATAACTGTGCCAAGTTTTGTTGCTCTACTACTATAGGAAGTGGGTCAGAGGCATTACTTATTGCACGGCCCTCGCAGAAACAGCAACAAAGTGGACCGCATCCAAAATTTGCATCGTATTGATTCACGTGAATAATTATGTCATCATGAATTGTTTATTTTGTGGAAATTATTGTTCGGTTTATGCATGTTCAATATGTGTTTAGCTTTCAAAGGCATATTTCTGTCATATATGCAAAAGGTTTTTCACCGTTCAAACACTGTGAATGCAAAATCGACCTTTTTTATACGATCCTAACTGTTGATTCCAACGTGATATAACTCCGTTTAAATAGCGGCAACAGCACAATAAAGCTTGGCAAAGAAACTATAAAATGTGTTTTCAATAGAATTACAGTTTTATACACAGCGATTAAAGCAAGAATTACTTAAGTAAATGCTCATCTTTGTAATCAAATTGGATTACACATCTGCATTTTGTTTCAAAGTTTCAACTAGTTTAATTTAATTATGTTAAGGCAAAGAGATTTATATATTGGAGGGGGTGATTATTTTGTGGGTTACTGGAATTTTCTACGCCACATTTGCAATAAGAACAATTCCTGCATAGAAAACATTTCATCTGACCAACGAAGAAAGTTAAACAAACATTTTTTTGTGCGTGTTACTTTTTTTTTTTAACAGAAAGGAACCATTTTACATGTATAGTCATCACATCTACATGTGTTGCGTGTAATATGCGTTTGCTTTTGCAACTCCACACAAAGTTTCTGATTCTGGATTGGGATGATCATGCCTTTGATGAGGTATTAAATGCACTACGAGGAGAGTCATGTGTGTCGATAAGTATATCTTATATATTTCTCATAGCTGGCAGTTGGAACAATTATATTGAAAACATTGCCAGGGCCGCTGCGAAAAAGGAAGCCTCTCTCTACCGTGCTAGAAAACTACTGACACCTGAAAGTATCCTGTACCTCTATAAGGACACCATTCTCCAATGTATAGAGTATTATTGTCATATTTCTGCCGATGCATCTGCTACTAGTCTCTCGCTCCTAGACAAGGGTCAAAAGAGAGTGGCAAATCTGATAGGCCCTGAACTGGCATCTAAGCTTCAGTCTCTGTCCCATCGACGAAACGTTGCATCCCTCTGCCTGTTCTGCAAGTATTTTTATGGTGAATGCTCTGACGAACTGCAGACACTTGTGCCCCCTACGACGTAGACACCCTCGACAAACCCGACAGGGAGCTAAATCCTACCCCCACACAGTAAAGATCCATAAATGTAAAATATCTTTCTACTCCAGTAGTTTCTTGCCCAGAACTGCTAGACTCTGGAATTCTATTCCAGGTTCCTGCTTCCTTAACTGTACTGACATGCAGAAGTTCAAGTGCAACATGAACCGACATCTTGCTGCCCAAATCCCAACATAGTGCCCCAGTAGTTGCTGGCCCTGATAGTAGCCCCTTACATCAAAGTGGCAATGTGCCTGGTTTGGAGTGAAAATGTGATAAAAAAATAAAATAAAAAGATTCACAATAAAATATACAAGAGGAGACAATTTTTCTTCATGAACAAACAAAAAAAAACTTTACACGGCAATAATTTATATTTCGTACAAATTTTTGCTACTTAAAATATATTCTCTTAGATAAATAAAATTTAAGTCCATATTTAAAGTGAAAAAAAAAGAAACGTTTAACTATAGAGGATGACGTCCAATGTTTAGTGAAATGGGGACAAAAATGGATGGTCACATTCAATACGGCCAAGACTAAACTTCTTTCCTTTAATAACTACAAGAAACATGCTCTTACACCAATAGCAGTGGCCAAAGACTCTTTATGTGAAAGTACATCTTTTAAACTCTCCGACCTAACGTTCGCAGGAGACATGAGTTGGAACTGTTACGTTGAGATCCTTGCTAGGACCGCTGCAAAAAAGTAAGTTCTCTCTACCGAGCTAAAAAGCTACTAACGCACGAAAGTATCCTGTAATACACTAAGGCCACCATTCGACAATGTATTGAGTATTGTTGTCATATTTGGGCTGGTGCATTTGCTACTAATCTCTCGCTCCTAGATAATATTCAAAAGAGAGTCGCCAACCTAGTAGGTCCTGAACTGTAATCTAAGCTTCAGCCTATGTCCCCTCGATTAAAATGTAGCATCCCTCTGCCTGTTCTACAAGTATTTTAACGGTGAATGCTCTGACGAACTGCAAGCACTTGTGTCCCCTCTATATAAATGACCCAGAAGAAATGTGAGGACTTTTACCCCCTCGGCGTAAGTACAGCCGACAAACCCAACAATTAGCAAACTCCCACCCCTTCACAGTTGAGATCCCAAGGTGTAATAGAGCCTTCTACTCCAGCAGTGTCTTCCCCACAACCGCTAGACTTTGGAATTCCATTTCGGGTTCCTGCTTCCCCAATTATACTGACATGTCGAAGTTCAAGTAACGTGAACCGACATCTTGCTTCAGAACTCCCGACATAGAACCCCTGTAGCTTATATCCCAGATAGTAGCCCTCTACATCAAAATGGCAATGTGCCTTGTTTAGGATGAAAATGTAATTAAAAAAAAGTGTAAAATATATTTCCGAATTCGTACAAAATTGCTATACGCATTTCTTATATTTTTAACATTCAATAGCTTAAAAAAATATGGCAGAGAGTTTGGTTATCTAGTATTTACTTCGTCTCCCCCAATATATTTTCATTGATATTACGTATGCATTTTTTCTTGGAATGAATTTTTCCTTGTTTGATAGCATGGTGTTATGTATATTTTGATACTCAACATCTTTCTGGGTTTTACGTAAACCGCCGGCGACTCCGACGATAAGTGGAGGTGGATATGGGTCACAAAGTGCACCAATACCCAAAGGAAAATAAGAGTCCAGATAATCTAAATAATAGAAACTAGCGAGACCTGTGGAGATTCCACAGTGGGCTCATTCATATGTAATATTTTGATGTTGATGTTTTTTTTTTCAGTGGAAATGCAAACGCGCTGACATTATTGTAGCTTTTTTATTTAAACTACAAAACCCTTTTATCTAAGATATCACGAACGCTCAGCAGAACCCATTCGTGCAGTACGCTTGAATATGATATTTGTATTCTTGCAGATGGCGAATGTATTATTAAAGCGTTAATGGTATTTCGAGTTTTATATATGATACACTTGAGACTTGAAATATATATAGCTCTCATGCATAGATCATCGTATAACGATTAGATCACTATCTGACTGATGTAAATTAACATGTAAAATTAAAATGTTTAAATTCGACGTTATTTCACGCTGTTAATGGTAGCCGAATGGATTAGGTATTCGCTAAACCGAGCCAGAGATGTCTCGTGAAGCGGGATTCTAATCGTTCGACTGGTATTAATCGTGACACCCTGCACTGAAGATTCCCGAAAGGATGAAACACTAGTGTCTATAGGTATTTAATAATTATCATAGTAAAGATATATATATATATATATATATATATATATATATATATATATATATATAAAGAGCAAATAAATAATAAAACATGTTAAAAATATATTGAAAAGGACTTAAAAACATATTTAATCTGAAAGGGAGGCACTTTATAAGTGGATACACCTTAATCCGCGGAGTTCCGAAGAAATATCTTCCCTCTCATCAGGGGGAAGGAATGAGCGAATACAAAAGTATTTGATGAAACTGCAAGTCAAAGATCTTACATGATAACAAAAAGTGAAGCAGAGGAAATATGGTGAAGAAAAAGGTTATTTCACGTGAATGTATAGTCTGATGAATTATGATTAATTTATAAGAATGGATAGTCTGATGAATTATTATCAATTATCCAATTTGTTTACTCATATATATATATATATATATATATATATATATATATATATATATATATATATGACTTGCGTGCATTAAATTGAATCGAAAAAAAATTCATATAATATATATATATATGTATATATATATATATATATATATATATATATATATATATATATATATATATTAGACATTAAGAGGAGATTATAGATAGATATATTCGTTCACATATTATTATTATAGATAGTTATATTCGTTCACATACACCTTTCAGGATAAAGATAGAACCCAGAATTAGATAGAATCGAGCAATTGTACCAACAACGTACAACGCCATATCCAAAATGGATTTCGATGCACTGCATCTCCTCAGTGACGTGCTCCGATATAGGCGCGATCCCATTTCCTCAACTTCTTGTGTCACAAGCTCGCACACGCGTGCTTTAATGGCTGCTGCTGCGAATATTTTCACAAGCAATTTCTTTACCGGATGTTGCTTATATTTTCACACGCTCTCTTTAGCGCTACATTAAAGATAGAAGACACGGCAACATAGGGGTATGCTCATTGTCTTTTTTTAATTGTTATATAGTGTTTAAAAATTTGGTGCCAAACATATAGCATTATTCCAAAGTCGTCCCGACAACGCAGGCATAGAAATGCACTCTTACAAGAAAACGACAGTGTAAAAGAGGTACCAGCCCACGTTTTTAATAGTACTCCTTATATTGCGCATGCTAATCCAGTAAAGAAGTGAGAACTTTTCTTTCTTGTAGCCGCCACTCTCTGTTAGCTTTAATTTTTTAATCTCAAGTTTAAAATATCTATTTGCTGTCTGTTACAATTTGGTTTGAAATAATATTTGCAATTCACCACATTCTTCTTTAAATGCTTCTAAAGGAAGCAGGTTTGTAAATACTGCTTGATGATTGGTCGAATATGTTACTATTAAAAACTAAAGCTAAAAAAAAACGATGCAGGAATTCTATCTTCTACTGATCATTTATCAAAAAGAAGCAGTACAAATTACATAACGAGTTTTACAGATTGAATTACTATTTTACAAAACAACGCCAACTTGCGCAGTCATTATTACTTAAGAGTTACGGATACATAATAAATCAGTTAACATTCAAATGCACTGGCATTGCGATAGGGCGTTGCCCGGGATTGAAAATGATTTGCATCATACAGGATTAGACGAAAAACGGTAGCTCTCGAAGAGCTCTCGAAGAGACGACTTTATTCTATGACCGTCCATTTCTGGTGATTGAAAGTATTTATCAGTTTATTGCAAGTGCTTACCAATGTACATATTTTTAATTAAACAATATTTTAACTTAATATTTCTATTTCTATGAAATAAAGAAACATGGCTAGTAACAATATCAACCAAAAACAAGAACAAATTTCACATTACTTTGTTTTAGGAAGTATTTATTTATCAACATACCTCCTATGCTTCCAAATCACTTTTATTATCCTCCCCTCAAATGATATAATTCGGCGGATTTGAGAGGATGTGATGCTATAGGAAACTTCCAAAATATTCCCCCAACGTTCATCCTTCGACGAAAATTAACAGCTCCTCCAAATCTTTCATCTTCATTATTGATCATAGCTGCTAACTTGGGTTTATATTTGGGGAACAAGTAACCATATCATCAAATTTGCTCTACTAATACAAAATGACTTAAAGTAGGAAGTCTAGCCTTAGCTGAGTGGAAATTCGCAATGTCGTGCATAAAAAAAAAACAATTACCAATGGAAGATTATACAACCAGGATGACAATGCTCATTTAAAAATAAAATATACGACTGGCTTGTCAGTTTGACACCTGACACTCAAATTGGCTCAATTAATTCATCGGTGATTACTCCAGCCCAAAACATGACACGCCCACCTCCCTGTTGACGACGAAATCTATTACGGGTAGGGAATCCAAGAGGAGTCCAAAGTTTTGTTCACTCATCTGGTCCATCAATGATTGCTTTGCCTCATTGGTTAAAAGAAAATTTTCAAGCTTGTGTTCATGTATTTCTGAGTCCAACTCAAGCGTTTTCCGTGATGAGTTTGGTCTTAAAAATGTCTTGCTAAGGGCTTAGTACTTCTTGCAATTTTGTTTAAGATATTGTAGCGTGACTTTCTGGACAAGGGCAGTATCCAATCGTGTCAAATAGTGCAGAACTTTTTACTGCAGGGCTGTTTGATAAGGTGACAGTGATTGTTTTCTAACAACTCGAGCAGAAACTTACTTTTTTGTGTTTTTGTCCTTCCTTAGATTGATATGTTCTTCGATCTAATTCAAGCTCATTGGCAAGATCTCTTAGGGATTATTATTAGGGATACACCTTCTGCAAGACGTGCACCCAACCCCTTCCTTTTCTCTAGCATTCAATCGACCCTTTCTAGGCATTTTGGGAGACCTGTAATAAACTGATACATACATAAAATTACCAGAAAATAGAAGGATTAGCATATTTTTACAAATGATTGTAAAAATTCCACGAAAATCACCGAAATAAGGAACTGTGTTGTGGGAGTTGAAAACTCTCGCCCTTTAACTCAGGAGAGCGAACTAGCTACGTCACTTCCAGTTTCTCATATTTCACCCTCATTTCTGCTGAACGCTCAAACAGTCAACATGTGACAAACACCTCTCCGGTGGAGCCATGAGCCACCACCGCGTCCTGACTAGCCAGACAACCGCAAGTAACGTTACTCATCTTCCTATCACTCCTATCACTTTCTATCACTGTATATTTATGCACATAAATTGCATTTGTTTCGTTGATATATAACGTATATTTCGTTGATTATTAAACGATATAACGGTATGTTGCATTGCGACATTGAGGACATTTTAAAGTTTTTTTCTCAGCAATTACGGTCATACATAGTTGTTGTTGTCTCCACACAGATGGCGCAGTGGATAGGTACTTTAATCTACGGTTTCAGATTGTCTGAAGGTAGGTGTTTCAATCCTACTCAAAGCCGGTCAGCATTTGAAGAAATATAACGTCGCCGATTTACCACTTGTTGGGGACAGGACGGTCTGCCGTGTGTTAGACGATCCCGCCCCCATGTATATAATGGTGACTGTATTTAATGGTAGAGGAATTGAAAAGACTAAAGGTCGCATAATGAAGACGAAAATATACCGTTATATATCAACGAAACAAACAGGAAGTGACGTAGCAAGGTCGCTCTCCTGAGTTAAAGGGCGAGAGTTTTTAACTCCCACAAAAAGATTTTTGTCTTACTACCCGTGGACAACTAATGTAAACAAACCATCTCGAAAGAAAAATAATATTTTTCCGTCGCAGCCTAAATAATAATATTAATAAAAAGAGAACAATAAGTTTTATCTATATTCACGCACTAAAAAAAATATAGACATTATCATCTTCTTCACATGTTTATGACCAACCGTATTTTTGAACAAGCTGTCTGTTAAAATTTCGACGATACCGACGGACTGCTGTTTTTACGAACATTTCGGTTTTTCTCGCAGACGATGCGCATTTCCGTTGTGATCCAATCGAGAAAATAATTTTAATGACGTCCTGCATATAACGCGCTCCCTGAAATATTCTTAGACGTTCTTTTCGCGTCATTTAACTCAAACTTTTTTATTCCGTTCTCCGTCATAAGCGAAGTAAAATATGACCTCAAGAACCTGAAAGGTCCAATTTTCCTGTTGCCTTCATTCTTAATAACCAGTTTGTTCAACATTTCCGAGGACCAGTTCTTGTTTACCTCAGCCGAGAAACACTTCGCACGAAGAGACATGATTACGCACATGAAACGAGCACCTGTAACCAACGAACGTCACACTATAGCACAGACGTAACTCCAGCGACATGCATCAACTGCTACAACGATCGAACATTATTTCCTTATTTGAACGAGGTTCCTAACAACTTCAATAGTAATTTAAACGTGCTTTCCACGTATTTTCAACGCCAGAAATTATGTATGAATTTTGCTGTGGACGACGAAGTCTCAAAACATTCCGTCACACACGCGTTTTACCTACGTATCAAAACTTTAAAGTTTCTTCACTTTACCGAAATATTTTTTTTGCCATGTGCTAATATAAAAAAAAAAATCAGCTTTCAATTTCATCCTGGAGAACGTGTGGCAACAAGCCCACCGCAAATCTCAAATAGCAACTCCAGTTTTTAACAATTATGTAAAGGAAAAAGCGACAACAAGCCTCTCCAGCGTCATGTTACGCGCATCAAGCCTCTCCACGGCATATCAACCCTTTCCAGCAACACCTCACAGGATATCAACCTTTTTTAGCAACAAACGCGACAACCAACACAAAGATGTTCACCAAACACTGTACACTCCTGGATTTCACAACGATTCACCTCACCTCACCTCACTGAAGTTCTCCAGCTGACAGTAGTAAGCTGCATCATGCACACTGATACACTTATCCTGGACGTTCAGACCGTACCGACCCACTGAGTACGCCCGAGCACATGAACAACGTTGACACCGCTCTCTACGGATGGACAAATTTCCTCGCAGACCCACTTGTGACCGTAAGCGTGTAGTCGACACATCTGCGACCAACGCGAACCAACTTCAACCCATCGTGCTGACCATTTCGCATGCTTCATAGACTCCGTGGCAATACAGTCATGACCGCAACACTTGCACTCAAACTCATAACGCCATTCATGTGACCATCCCACAGTTGTACAAGTTTGAACACTTTTCCTGATATTCTTTAACGTCGCAACTCTATCCATACACCATGCTACTTAATAAATAAAAAAAAATCTCTCTCGTTCTTTATAAACATATATATGCATGCTTTTCTCCAATTTTCTTTTCTCTAGCTTCCAGCTAACTAGGAAGGGAGTATTGTGGGAGTTGAAAACTCTCGCCCTTTAACTCAGGAGAGCGACCTAGCTACGTCACTTCCAGTTTCTCATATTCACCCTCTTTTATGCTGAACGCTCAAACAGTCAACATGTGACAAACACCTCTCCGGTGGAGCCATGAGCCACCACCGCGTCCTGACTAGCCAGACAACCGCAAGTAACGTTAGTAATCTTCCTATCACTCCTATCACTTCCTATCACTGTATATTTATGAACATAAATTGTATTTGTTTCGTCGACATATAAAGGTATATTTTCGTCTTCATTATGCTACCTTTAGTCTTTCAAATTCCTCTACCATTAAATACAGTAACCATTATATACATTGGGACGGGATCGTCTAACAAACGGCAGACCGTACTGTCCCCAACAGTGTGTTATTTTTTCGTGTTTTCTAAGTTTCACTACTCTATGATTTATTGTAATTTCAAAATTAAAAAAATGCTTTACAATAAAGCGATACAAAAGGGTGAAAAAGGGGGGTGAATAGAATATAATGTAAATATCCAATTATTTAAGCATTGCGGGAGTGCTGGGGCACGTGGCTTTGCCCGAGCGTAAAAATACTTGAATATGATAAAAGACGTGAAGACGGGGTTTGTACGATTAAACCCTCTACATGACATTGTCAATGCACTTGTTATAAAGAACAAAACGGATATTCCTCGTCCCCCAGGTTGTACTTTGTAATACGCTTTTAGTTCGAAAAGTCAGGCCTTTTATCATTACACAAACAATTTGAAAAGCTTAAAAATAGACATAGTATCATTAAAACAAGTGTAAATATTAACTCCAGAATGCATTCTTTATAAAATGTGGCTCCAACATTTTCAAGTCAGATTTCTCAGGAATTCCCTGTAACATCTTCACTTCTAACGAATTCTCCTGTTATGTGTGGTCTTCTTACAAGATTATACCATAAATACTTGTAATACATACATGAAACTTTCAGCTCATGTATGCAAGAGTTCAACGATAAAAAAACTGCACTTTGCCCAAACGACTGATATTTTCATGCAGAAAAAAACTATAAAAAATACACTTTTAGAACGCATCTCATATTATACTAATTTAATTCCTGAATAGGTTTTTTTCATATTTGATCAATGAAAATTGAATATTCATCCCAAATGTAAACGCTAATGTTATATTATTTGCTATTACGTTGTGTTTTGTGTAATATATGGGTAAAGCAAATGGGTCACTCGATAGTATTGTTTCAAATAATCTTTGTTTGATAATTAAGTTTGTTTCACATTCAAACGAACAAGTATGGCCGCCATCTTTTTCTGTTTGTGTTTTCATCCATTTTCTATGGAATAACCAATGTACACCATCTTTTCATGCAGCGTTTTTTTTTTATAATTACAAGTAAAATTGCTGCCTCCGTTAGTGTCTGCACTTCTATATTCTTTTGTTTCCTTTGTTTGTTACGTTCGATTCGATAATTCAATTATATATGTTTTATTGCGTCACAATATTTCGTTATATATCTACAAAATCGAGAATGTGTGTGTGAGAACAGATCGAACCATATATAGGATAATCAGAAATGTAGAAGAATTTTTAATCGGCTTTCATCCGGAAAGAATATTACTAAGAGATTAACATTTTAAAAAAATAATGGTAGTCATAAAATGGTGCTACCCAGTTTCGCACAAGTGCATGAGTGAACTGTTTATGTAATATGTTCCTTATATTAATAATAGGAAAGCTTCAAACACTTTCTAAAGACCTTATCAACCTGGCTTAATGTTTATCCTACGTGACTCACTGCATTTTTCTTTTGGTTGTTTCCGTCTTAGCTTAAGTATTATTTTACATACAGAAAGAGAACTATATATTATTTAATTAGACGTAATTATTAAAATAAGTATTATTTATTTATGGCGGACTATTATTATCTTCTTTCTTAATTGTTTATTCCAATCGTTTCGGCCAACTAATCTTCTCGCGTTCTTCAGATTGTACCTGCGACGGGATAGGAACGCCGAATCTCCTAACTGCATTCTCAGCAATTACTGTCATACATAGTTGTTGTTGTCTCCACACAGATGGCGCAGTGAATAGGCACTTTAATATAGGGTTCCAGATTGTCTGAAGGTAGGTGTTCCAATCCTACCCAAAGCCTGTCAGAGATGTACGTGTCCTTAATTTATATTTTCCCCTCTCAAATACCGCCCATTTTAATTGGCTGAGTGCTGACAATTCGATAGCCTCTGAATATGCCTGTTAACCCATAAATGAATGCTCCTAAACTTCGAAAATATTGCGGCACAAGAGGCAATTGTTTTAAAAATTATACAGAATACAACGATAATAACCACTCATAGACTTAATATAAAAGTCTGATAACTTTACACTTATCTGTGCACACATACACAATCTGCCACTAAACCCCTCACCTAAAAACAACCCGTAGAAAAATATGTACGGGTACGTCTGTTTGTTATTGATTTTCGAGTGGCATAGCGAAAGTTACACGGATGCTATATTAACTGTTCCATTTATTTTTTATCGTTTTATACTTTTTAATATATCCTCAAATGTTGAATGATTTAAATTACTTACATATTTTCCTACGATTAGCTAGATTTTACTTATCTTGTCTTTATAGGTTTTAGTATATGCGAGAAAGATAGAGGTCACGAACTAGCGAATGAGGGAGAGAGAGGGAAATGGAGAGGAAGTAAAAACTGGTGTAGATATTGTTCTCAGTGATTTTGTCATAAAAATGTAAAAGGTGAGATAGATAGAGAGAGAGAGTAAGAAAGGGAGGGAGAAAGAGAAAGAGAAAGAAGGTTGGGAAAACAGAGATTGGTATAGCAAGAGAGAGAGAGAGAGAAAGATAGACAGGATGGAGGATATTACAAGTGGTATAAATATTGTTTGCCATGTAATGTTTTTTTTATGCCGAAGAAAAAACAAACAAAAATGTCAACCTGACGACATTATCTACAACAGTTCTTCATTCCTCTATATTTCTGTCTATTTCTCTCTGACCATTTCTCTCACTTTCTCTCTCTCTCTTTCTCTCTCTCTCTCTCTCTCTCTCTCTCTAATATGTTTTTGTCAACTCTTTCGCACTCTTTGTATATATTGTTCCCAACTTTCGCTTGCTTTTTCTGCCGGAATAAAAAAAAAATAAACATTCGACAGCCTCAAAGCTATCGACAACTTTTTTTTTACTCTCTTTCTCTCCTTCTATCGCTCACTCGATGTTACATTTCTTTTTCTGCCGAAATACATACATGTTTCGACGCTAACACAACATACGGCGGTTTTTGTTTTCTGTCTGTTTCTCTTTACTCTCATGCTCGCTAAGTTGCTACACGTCTTTTTTCTGCTAAAAAAAAAGATTTTAGGTCAAGATTATCTGATAGGTTTTATCTCCTCTCTGTCTGTCTCACTTTGTCGCTATCTATCTCGCTTTTCCCCCTCGCACTCTTCTGTATATATTCGTCCCAACTCTCTTACCCTCTAAATCTCCCTCTCTGTCTCACTCTCCCTCTTTTCGCAGTAGAGCGTTGAGTTTTGAAGTTGAGTTTCCATAGTAGAATATTTAATTTTGAAATTGATGTTTGATAGCGGAGCATCGGGATTTAGAGTAACGATCTTTAGGTAGCAGTATGTGGAATTTAACGAGCGATTGTTTTAATGACATTCAATGACATTCACAGAAAAGCAGGTCTTGCTACAATAAGTTCGGAAATATATTTCGAATTGAGTTCAAAACAAACTTTGAATGTGTATTTAGCTCAGCACAAACTTCTGTGAATAAATATCTTTCAAAAAAAAGAATAATGATAACAACCAGTCTTTGAAACGGGATAATCTGTTTTAACCTGACGACAATACACTTGATTTCCAGTCAAATGTTTCATTAGGGCGGAGACTCACATTTTTAGTATACTCATACCATTATAAAGATATCGTTTGTAATCCACACGTTTTTTTTAATCTGTTGTCACCTTATACAAACGCTTACCGCTTATTATCAGATGCATTTGCGTTGGAAGCTGTGCCACGTTATTTAAAAGGTCAACAACACCTTCGTTCCAGGATATAAAACGAAGGTGTGTATGAGATTATACGAATCTCACGACGGAATTATGAAATCAATATTCTATGGGAACCCGCGATCGGTGCCTTATTATGTGCAAATTATACGGGCCCGAGCAGAACAAACGAATGAATAATTAAACATATGGAATAAATTAATAAAGTTTCACATAAAATAGAATAAGTCAGAAGAAATAAGAAATAAAACACGATCAAACCATTCCTCTAGGCGTTAATGACCTTGGAAAAATACCAGAAACCATTAACGTAAATATTCATAATTAATTAAGTTTATAATTGATTACATAAATAATGACAATTCCCTTCGAGCATGTGGACTTCTCGCAATGCATTGATCTCTCAACAGAAAATTAAATAAAAACAAAAGGAGAAGAACGTCGTGGAATAAAGTCCGATGAAAGGCGATGAACAAGATATAATTAAATGATAAACAAATCAAGGTTCTTTTGTCAATTGCAAAATTTCTGTCGTAGAGTTTGAACAATAAATAAAGGGGAATAATTACCGGAGTGATCACAGGATATAATTGGAACTCATCAAAACAAAACTACAATGAAAATATTTTGAAATAAAAGAGGATAAAATAAGATTTCAATGACAGAGCACAAATTGATATTATACTATCCATACATACTACTATATATATAGGTAAACCCCCACAAACGCCCACCCATATATATATATATATATATATATATATATATATATATATATATATATATATATATATATATATATATATATATATAGGATAACAATTACAATTAAATTCACCAAAATGATCCAAGATGGTAAAAGTAAAGTATATTATAAATATTAAAGAATTCATTTTTATAAAGTTATCTCAGCCAGATGTAAAAGCTCGATACAACCAAATAGGAGATAGAGCTTATAATACGAGCAAACAGTTAATAAAATATGTTAAAAACACTTTGAAATGAGTTAAAAACATATTTAATCTGATAAGGAAACACTAGATCAGTGGATATTACTTAATCCGCGAGTTTGGAAGAAATACTTTCCTTCTCATCAGAGGGTAGGAATTAGCAAAATGCGGGATCGGATTTTGCATGCAAACGTATTTTATGAAACATGTAAGTCAAAGATCTTACTTGATAACAAAAAAGTAAGGCAGAGGTAATAAGGTTAAGAAAAAGGTGTTTACACATGACAGGTTAGTCTGGTGCAAGACAAATAATCCAGTGAGATAAAATCAAAATTGATAACTTCAAGAAAGTTAATTGACTTTCCATTTGCACAAGTAAAATCCAAGGAAATCCCGTAATTGGAAGAAGATGGCCCATAACAATCCAAAGGCAGAAATCCATGGAATAATAAAATGTGTACAAGGAAAAAAATTTAAAAAAAACAATAATATTAATAAAAGAAAAATAAGATATGCTTTTCACTCTACTGCTGAAATATAAATATAAAATGATTTTTCATCAAATAATTTTGCATTGCAAAATCCGATCCCGAATTTTCTAATTCCTATGACGAGAAGGAAAGTATTTGCCCGAAACTCCGCGGATTAAGGATTATCCATTTATCTAGTGTTTCCTTTTCAGATTAAATATTTTTTTAACTCATTTCAAAGTGTGTTTTAACATGTGTTATTAATTGTTTGCTCGTATATATATATATATATATATATATATATATATATATATATATATATATATATATATATATATATATGTACATATAATATAAATAAAATATATATGGTAAGTTATGAACGTATTCGCATTATTGACATAACTTAGAACTAAGCTTTACTATGTATTGAGCATTGTGTAACTAAATACTGAAAATTTGCGCATAAATTATAACTTCGTATATGAATTTATGTGATTAAATGTAGTGGTCTTCTACACACACATATCTTCACACACATATATATATATATATTTATATATATATACATATATATATACATATATATATATATATATGTATATATATATATGTATATATATGTATATATATATATATATATATATATATATATATATATATATATATATACTCTAAAGCCAAAAAAGAAGACCCACTTCTCAAAACCGCGCAATATTATAAAAAGGCAGACTGGAAATCTATCAGGGATCTAATCAGAGATGCCCCATGGCGAAATATCTTTTCACTTCCCGCTGACACAGTGCGCAAATTAGCCAATGAATGGTTCAAAATGACAATTGAAGCACATATTCCCACGCAGGAATTTTATAACAAGCGCCTCTATCCCTAATTGTTTAATTCTTCTTGTGCAGCTGCCATAGCGCAAAGGCAGCAAGATTTCAGCGACATAACACCAGTTAGGACGCCTCTCCATGAGATTAATGGACTATATCATGACGTCAGTTCCTCTGGTGATGTCACCTCTGGTATGGAGTACCGATGCCTGGCAGTCTGAGTTTGGAACGCTACCAAGTCAGTGGGGTGCAAACATCCAACTGTTTAGGAATGGTATTACTCAATTCACTTATGCTGTAATTAATGTGAATACGTGTTTGGTTCCTAAAAACCCTGTGTTCCTTCGTTCTTATTTGCATTTATCCCCATAACAACTGGTGATGACGAATATGTGCGGCCCAATGCCTGAAAAACAAAGTCAAGCAGAACATCCGACATCATACGTCCGACTTTATTTGGATAACCACCGGCGAAATATGCCACTGTTCACATCGCAAATAAAACTGTGCTTCTACAATTGGATTCCGGGTCAGAACTGTTCATTATTAACCTAAAGACGTGGAAAAGGCTAAGAAAAACCAACTATGCGCAAGGCTAAAAAATCAGACCGAGCTGTGACAGGCGATAAATTGGAATTTCAGGTGACCTTAAATGGCGTTACTAAAAATGAAAGTCTATGTACATAAAATATCCAAAAACCTGTTCGGTATTGATTGGCTGGAGCGATTCGAATTGTGGGACCAACCTGTGAATAAATTCTGTCATAAGGTAGAAGATTCGTCTACGGAAGCGCAAGAACTAAAGGACGATTTAAAAGACGATTTCCAGAAGTATTCTCACCTGGAATAGGAAAATATACAAATACTATAGCAATATTAGAACTAAAAGAAAATACTCTGCACGTTTTCAAGAAAAAACGAAACGTCCCATGTGCAACAACAGAAAAATCGAAAAAGAAAGCTTCAACGGAATCTGCACTAGGAAAAGCCTTAAGCTAAAAACCCCGCGCTAAAGGAATTCCCCAATCAAAAGCAACCTAAGGAGGATCAAGAGACCCCAACATATTAAGCAATTCAACAATTTCTACACGTGTATAGGATTACGCCCAACCCGAACACTCCAACAGCAGTCTCACCTGCAGAAACGATGTTTGCGCGGAAAGTGAGATCCGTTTTTAACAAGCTCTTACCCAAACAGTCACGGTAATTAGTGGCCACGTATGTACCCAGTAAACGTTTCATATAAGGTAGAAGGGTGTTTTTAAAAAGTTATAAAAATAACATATTATTATAAAAATAACACCTTATTCTGGGAGGTGGGTTCAATTACTAAGAGAGTGGCATTGTATATATCATTCAAGGACCAAAATATACCCACAAAAGTCACCAGAATCAACTACGAAGATGCCGATCAGACATTCTCTTCGCAACTTTTGACCTTGAATCTCCCCAACCAACGCCTGAACTGCGGTGGTCGTTCCGTAAGAGAAAGATTACGGGGCCATTGATGGGAAACACTAAAAGAGAGAGGTACTGACAGCTTTTACAAACAAAAAGCTTGACAGGGAGGTGTTGGAGACGCCTCTCAGTGGGATACATGGACTATCTCATGATATCATGATTTCTCTTTCTCTGGTGACGTCACTTCCAGTATGGAATACCGATGCCCGGCAGTCTGAGTTTGGCACAGGACCAAGCCGGTCGGCTGCAAACCCCCAACCGTCGAGGAATGCCAATACCTTTTGCCGGTAATATGTGTGAATAGATCTTCCCTTCCTAAATATCCTGTGTTTCTTTGTTCTTATTACCATTTTACCCCATAACACAGACAGATTGTTGGTTTGTTGTTTTTGTTTTACGGCGTATCAACCCTTTCAGTTTATTTAATGCCGAATCCAAAGATTTAAGAAAACATTTATAAGAATATATTTGTTGTTTTCAAGTCGGTTCCTATTTAATCCATAGTTGGTGCCCAAGCAGGTACTGCCACTCAAGGTTTGAGTTGACCTGAGAGCAATGGAAATTAAAGGGTGGCTCAACACTCCCCAAAGCTCGCAAGCTGAGAGCTCAACACTGAATATAGTTTAAGGGCATATCCAGGAGCAGAACACAGACAGAAGTATATAGAAGCCAGAAGTATCTGCAAGAAAGAAATAGCGAGAGCTAAGAAAGAATCAACTGAAACCCCCCAAAACGCATCAAAACACAGAAATTGGGAACCCGTGACTTATGAAAAATCTACAACAGTGTAGTAAATACCCCCACTATCCAACAACCATGATGATGTTTTCTCAGCATCCGAGAAGGCTAACACGCTTGTCCGTCGATTTGCCTTCAACTACACACACTGGATCCTGGTAACCACACCTTCCATGACTTCCCTTTGCGGACAGATGCCACACTAGACGATCTGAAAATCGCCCCTTCTCTGGTGCATGCTGCCATGAAAATTCTTGACACTTCAAAAGCATGTGGGGCTGATCTAATCCCGGTTATGCTTTAGATAAAATAGCTCCAGTTCTCTCCAAACATTAAAACAAATGCCTTCATAAACTTTGCTTTCCTGCCTGCTGGATAACTGCTTATGTGGTACCAGTTTTCCAGAATTCTGGCAAAAAAACTGACCCAATAAATTATTAACCTACTACTCTCTTAGTGCGGTGTCTACACTTTGCCCAGTTCAAAATAAATGTCTAACAAAAAGCGTAGTTTATCAGGCAACAATATTTGCAAAAGAAAAACACGAATAACAATAAATATTACGTAGGCATGACTTCCTTAGATTTCAAAACCCGATACTATGACCACAAAAATACATTGAACAATAAAAAACACCGTATAAAAACACAACAGCGAATAAATATTGGGAACTCAAAGAAAGCGGACATTCGCCTGTAGTCGAATAGAAAATATTAAGACAAGCTATCACGTGTAGGCATTTAGACGACCCATGTAGATTATGCCTTCATGAAACATTTGCTATCCTGTACTTTAAAGAACCCCAAAATCTATTAAACTGTAGAAGAGAAATAGCAAATAACTGTGTTCACAAAATAATATTCACTCTAGGATAGCGATACAAAACTAACAAAAGCAATAGAAAATAAACTAATAAATAAATTAATTAAACATGAATATACATAAACGATCACACATATATGTATGTATATATATGCATATATATATATATATGCATATATGTATGTACACCTATGTATATTTAAATATAAACTAACAAAAAAAGGAAATGGCTGCCTTAAATCCCTAACCTTATTTTTAAACAGATCCGTTGTTCGATAAAATGTATGCCCATTGGTTGATAGGAAGGGGCACGGTGGATACTAGAAAGCGGATTGGCTAACTAAATTCTCAATAGACGAGGACTATATAAAAACGATTAACAACCAGATAATTCGCGCATAAGCCTGAGGAATCTTAGAGTGGATGAAACGCCGAATAGTCAGTGTAGATTAATCGCCATATATAGTTTATAAATTACTAACTAGCTCTACCTACGTATTGAGCACTTTTGAAGTAAATACTTAAAGATGACGTATAAATGCATACTTTCGTATATTAATTGCATGTGAGTAAATTAAGTTGTTATATATATATATATATATATATATATATATATATATATATAAGTGAAAGTGTTTGTCTGGATTGTCTGTCTGTGTACATTTCTGGACACAAAAAATCTGTCAAAATTGGATATACAGGGTACGGAGATTTAGGGAAAAAGTCCTTAATCCGTTTTCCCCCAGAAATTTCGCTTTTAAGCGCCCATTGTTCCACGATTTGATCTTTGAGAACTACCAAACTCCTCCGCCAATTTTTGTATAACAATTGGATCTAAGTAAATAATTTCATTTGAGCCCAAAACCATAAATATTAAGGGACCATAATAAGGGTCACAATTTTAAGAAATTGACCTCTGCGGTGTCTACCAAATCACTCAGACAATTTCTTGTCTAAACATTTGAAATTTTACATAAAGGGGTATTCGGAGATATGGCAAACTTTATAATCGGTTAGGATCGAGAATTTAAACTCCCAATATGAAAATAGTTGTATGGATGTGTGCATGTCTGCGTAAAACATTCAACAAAGGCAACGAGATCAGTATCGTTTTGAACCTAGACCCTTCAGACGACAAATACCGAAAACTTGACTAAAACATTAATTTCTTCACGGTGAACTGGCCACTTTTCTACAGGGAGTGGTCGCTTTTTTCGCCGATTTTTCGAAAGCCTCCCCCCCTCTGTTCGATTGTCTAGCATTAATTTTAAGCAAAATCACTTCCGGTTTGGCCGTGGTCGTAACAGCAAAGACGTCAGTTTTTTACCGTTGTTTTGCTCCTTTACGGTACGGGTTCGAGTCTGCATTACTACAACCACTTTTTGGGGGCGCAACACACTCCTCCAAACACCGGGGCAACGGCGGGCACCCATATTAGTATATATATATATATATATATATATATATATATATATATATATATATATATATAGCGTTTACACGTTTAAAAAGATCGAAGGGCTAGTTAGATACTAATAAAGATGTACTGGCCTTTCAAAATTCTTGCCATTTTCCTGAGAAGTGTCCATGTTGGATTTTTGGTGGAATAAAATATTTTAATTTTTTCTCGAATAATTACATGACCAATAGATCCTATGGAATATACATCTAACAGTTTAAACCAATAAAGTTATTATTTATGCTATCTATTCATGTGCATTTACAGCATACGAGTCTCTCTCTCGCTCTCTCTTTCTCTCTCTCTCTCTCTCTCTCTATATATATATATATATATATATATATATATATATATATATATATATATATACTCATAAGAAAAAAAAATGTCCCAAGAGTGAAATAAGGAAGAAATCGATTTCTCATTATTTTTAAATTAATTTGTTGTAATTTTGAACTGAAAGTTTCTATTTTGCAGATCATTATTATTATAGCATATAATAAGTGGAAAACGTAATCCTTAAAATGGTAAAACCGCATCTTGGTGAGAATATAGAAAACCGAATTGCAGGATTAAGGCAGTATAAAATGACTTACAAGCAGATTTTTTTTTATATTTTAAGATACGAAAAGTGAAAACATATTTTTCTGTAGTGAAGCGAATTTATCAAAGGCTCGGAGTCGAATGCTTGGTCAAAGGAAAATCTGGATCTGGTCACCTAAGAGCATTCACTTTGAAGACGACCACAGGCTTAAATTAACTGTTTTGCAGGATTGAAAGAAAATTGTGGTTGATCATACCAAAGAATTAAAAACAGGGGCTGAAAATTCTTTTTCTAGATCTACAATATCTAGACGAAATAAAGAAATTATATAATCTTCTTACAGGTGTGCGACGAAGCCATTATTATCTTACAAGAGATTCAACGGTAGAGATTTTGCATGTATTATGGTAAGAAAGATACAAACTGGTTCAGGAATGTTTTCAGGTCAGATGAATCAAGTATATGCCTTTTTATAGATCATCCAGATGCTCCGGAATGGTACAATCGAAGAACTGGATAAAAATTGACGCCAAGTTGCATAAAAACGACAATTAAGCACCGGAATCGAGGCATAATTCATAAGGGGAGATTTATTACAGCATATACATAATATACATATGCCTATAAATACAAATAAAGGAACACACCTAATCTTCTTATTTATTTAATCTTGTTTAAAGCAACAATTTCTACTGTTTTTAGTAATGAAAATAAAAACAATGTTTATATATTGGTATATCTAACATATTTTTACGATTATCTAGAGTAAATACCAACATTCTAAAAATATTAGAGATTTTCAAGTAACTGGCAAATTTTTTCTGAATTTTCTAAGGGACTGGGTATTCAGTTCAGAATGGGAAATTGTATCGGATTTCCAAACGTATTTGAGTCGATATATATATATATATATATATATATATATATATATATATATATATATATATATATATATATATAGTGTAATAATGGAGGAAATCCGGATGTGAGAGCTCAATGTGGTATACAGAGCAATAACATAAAAATATAACACGGAAATTACATAATTGTCGATGCAATAATTTATTTCAACTTTATGGTATTTTAAAGCATCTAAGCTAGACAATTACATTTTTGATACTGAAATAAAGAAAGAAAAATAATCGGGCCCCGACCGTCAAAAACCAGAGGGGGTGGTAGTAGCAATCCACTTAATACATTTTATAGAGAAGGTTAGAATTAAGTTAGTATGGGAGGGATTTTTTTAAAAAACAACAAAAACATTATGACACTTAAAGGACTGTCTGGTAACCCGACGTAACAACAGACACACACACACACACACACTCACACGCACACACACATGCTCACGCACACATACACACCAAAATATGAACGTTCTTACCCGTAAATGACTTGACACGCGTTTACTAACCTAGGAAGAAGAGGGAATAAACTGACAATCGGCTGCGCGTAAGGGAAAGAGAAGAAGAAAGAAAAAAGAAGGAAGAAAAAAGAAGGAAGAAAAAAGAAACCCTCTCTCTTTCAGTGTCAAAAATGTAATTGTCTAGCTTAGATGCTGGAAAATACCATAAGGTTGAAATAAATGATTGCATCGACAATTATGTAATTTCCGTGTTATATATATATATATATATATATATATATATATATATATATATATATATATATATATATATATATATATATATATATATAGGTTCTAGGTTACATCCTCGGCTTGGGATTGGTGTTAGTCTTACGACCTGATGAGTTGTGATACAACGAAACAGGACTGTATGTCGATGACTAAAATATATATATATACATATATATATATATATATCTTGATGAGCCGTTCCATATAAGTTATTAAGTTTACCAAATTTTCATTACTAATGATTACTATATTGACCAATTTCTACTGCACACTCTTTAACCCTTATCCTTGAGTGGCCTCTGGGCCTTGAAAATGTGGTGATGCCTTTGTAATATATATATATATATATATATATATATATATATATATATATATATATTTAAACGGGGGTTTGAGCAGCACTCTACAGAGCAAAGTGTATTTTAATGTGATAGTAAAACTACTAATTTAATTACAATACAAGAAAAGAACAGTGCTCATTGTAATGCCGATATATAATAAGCTCGATAGGTAAATCTCCTAGACTTGCTTTAATATTTAGTAAGGAGATTGATAATTTATAATTCAAATAAAAATTTTAATTTCAATCTGTTTCATGAGAAGGAACACAAGAAAGCCAATAAAATGTACGATCGTTTCGGAAACGATGATTTATTGCGATAGGCATTAAGTCATGGGCAATAATTTGGACATACAGTTTTTTTTTTAAACAAAGTCTACTCATCAGCACACATATTGGTTGGGGTTCTGTTT
Source organism: Euprymna scolopes (assembly GCF_053919585.1). Taxonomy (NCBI): domain Eukaryota; kingdom Metazoa; phylum Mollusca; class Cephalopoda; order Sepiida; family Sepiolidae; genus Euprymna; species Euprymna scolopes. Next base: position 10,858,502 of record NC_136515.1, read on the forward strand.
ATAAAAGACACCATAAATGATTCTAGCATTTTTAAGTAAGACGTGTGTATCTAGAAAATATTAAAGTACAAAGGCAAATAGTTACTAAGCAATGTTATATGAGTTGACAATAATAATTAGTACAAAATAATAAAGCTGAATTTGGTTTAAATATAAGGTTATAATTACATTTTTTAAGAAAATTTAACAAATATATATATACATATATATATATATATATGTTTACCTTTTAATACATACATACATACATATATATATATATTTACCTTCTAATGTTTCACTCGAAAATCCTAATTATCGTCAAAGAATCCATTTGGATGTTGAATGTAGCTTGTAAATGTTCGAAATGTTGAAGTTACAAAGTGAGCGCCAATGGTATGTTTTTAACAGTAAGAACATGTTAGTAACGTCTAATTTAAATTAAATAAAGATTTTAAAAAAATAATGGGAGATGATAGTATTTGGCTAATAAAATGATCAAATGGAGAAAATTAGCGTGTATGCTGTTATATATATGGATATATATATATATATAATATATATATACCCACACACATATATACATATACACATATATATATATATATATATATATATATATATATATATATATATATATATATATATATATATATATAAAACGGGTTAAGAAATTCCAAAGACAGAAAGATGTATTTTTAAATAAGGGGGTAGTCACCAACAATGTGCATTTTTTTAACATTATTTTATTATTCTGTGTCCTGGTTTTTTTTTATTGAGAATAATGTTTAGATCATTGTAATAATGTTTTTTTTAAATCATTCAAATCGTTTTTAGCGCGTCTCAGACGTTCTGTGAAGCGTCCTCTTCAGAATCTTTTTCAAATTGTGTTGGAGATGTAAAAATAGAATGTTCGTAGTTCATTTGAAGTGTTTACAAGATGTGGAAACGTGTAAGCGCCTACTATTCATTGGAATGTTCAAATTATATTACTGTTTTATTGGGCTGTGGTCACTCTTGTGTTGTGCTTCTATCGCTCACTCTCTCTTTCTGCTTGTATTTTTTTTGTTTTCCTTTAGGGTAGGATGTGTGTGTGTTTTCTTTTATTGGTTGTAAGAATGTGTGTAGTGTTTTATAGCAGTATGAAGTTATTTGCTTCCCTAGAAAGGTGACTGTGATCCAAGGTCGTTAATAATGTGTATGTGCATTGATATAATCCTCAATAACAAATCCTTCCAATTCAATAATGAAAACTACATCCAAATACTAGGCACAGCAATGGTACTAAAATGACACCGGCATATGCCACCTTTACATACACCTTCTTGGAAGAGACCCTTTATGAGAGGTAGTGCAAAACACACTTCATAAAATCATAACAATGAATAGTAGACACTTACACATTTCCACCTCTTGAAAACACTACAAATGAACTACGAACATGTTATTCTTACATCTCCAACACATTTGGAGAATAATTTCTGAAGAGGACGCTTCACAGAACGTCTGAAACGCGTTAAAAACGAGTTCAATGATTTAAAAACATTATTACAATGATCTAAACATATTTCTCAATGACACCCCAAGACACGGAATAATAAAATAATGTTAAAAAATACACATTGTTGGTGACTAACATCGTAGTTAAATATATATATATATATATATATATATATATATATATATATATATATATATATATATATATATATATACATATATATATATATATATATATATATATTAGGGCTAGGAGGACAACATATTATTTTCATTTTTTTTACTCTCGATTGCGTATTCTTTGATATCTTATATGCTTTTATGCAATGACTTATCTCGTGGTTAAAGAGGAGTAGCTATGCTTAATCCTCTCCTGCCAGTACATAGCCTCTCAATCATACAGATTCCTACAATGGCTCAAAGCTGGTCACACTCGTATCACTGTAAGAGATCTCGGAGTGGTAGGGTATCCCAGGTATAGTGCTTTATGGCCCACCGATGTGTGGATATGCCCTGGAACACTACATTCCCCTACCCCACTGTCTTGTAGTGCTTTTGTTGGGCGAAGAGTAGCTGAACCAACCCAAAAATCAAAAGCCACGGCCTTGTTGGGTTTATCACAGCAAAAGGCTAAGAGATGGGGACTCTGACTTCCAATCGCACTGCTTTCCTTAAAAGCTATGGAAACTCATTCAGAAGAAAAGGCGTAGTAGTGGGCACGATAGGGCGACTGTTTACCTCGCTTAGATTACTTTCGGTCCAAAGCTGCATCCTCCTCTGCTGCTAGTCGTCCTGGGTTCGCTCCACTGGAGGTTCATAGGTTGTCTGTCTGATGTGCAATAGATACTGCACCTAAACTACGTAAACGAGTTTGGAAACAGTATGGAATGTTCTGGGGTGATGGAGTGCGTCTAAGCCAACACGAGGGATAAAGCACTGAGGCCCTGACTAGCCATCGTCAAACTGACGGACTGCATGCTGTATATATATATATATATATATATATATATATATATATATATATATAGAGAGAGAGAGAGAGAGAGAGAGACTGAAGAAAGTGCTCAATACTGTTGTAGAGCAAATATGCGTTTTATTTTTTATTACCGTATCTTACTGTTAAGTCACATTATTGTTTCAGCTACTCGGGCGTTTTTTTTTTTGGCCGTCGGTAGCTTCCTCAGACTTTTACCAAATGTTCGCTATTCTGGGATGAAAGAGCGAAAGAGTGAATGAGGTCAGGGGGTTGCGAGGAGGGCGGAAGAAAGAGAGGAAGGAACACGCGGGAAGATGGGAGGGGGCGCTTGGTATGTCGGTAATGTTTTAGTTTTGGGGTTTAAGGAACTTGTGGAGGAGGGTCTAGGGAGTTCATTTCTGGTGTGGCTGAGGGAATGGGGATACATGGAGGGGAAGGGGAATATGTGGGGGTAGGAGGAGAGGGGTTAACTTAAAATTCGGGTCTTAATATTAAAGTTTTTATGCGTCTCCTTGGTGAGATGATTTCTTGGTAAGTATGTCTTGACCTGTTGGGTGATCGCTTATGTTTGGAGGCGGGGGTGCTATGATTCGGTTTATTTATTTTTAGTTCTTATTTTGGAGTTAATTGTTTGGAGAGGGTTGGCTAGCGGTCGCGGACCCGGGTACACACGTGCGCACGTACACACATATATACTTAAAAGAAACGGTCACACGTACACATACATCCCCGCCCTGGCGGGAAAATATATGCACATATGTGCGCTTGCATGCATAGACACCCGCGTTGCTCTCGCTTACCCCCAATTTTCTTTAAGGTGCTAAAATTGGGTACGTGTGCGTGGGCATGGATGCGCTCATACACAGATACATATACAAATATGTATACAAATGAATATGAGGTTTAACTCACGGAATTACCCTGATATGTGCGTATATTGCATTCACGCTTCTATATATCGACCGCATTATTTCGTCGCAATAAAATGACTACAGCAAACTTTCTATTTTCTGTCTCTCTCTCTCTCCCTGGCGTCTTCCCCCAGCAAATAGCAAGGTCTCAACCAGTGTAGAATTAATGGCGCTACCACTTATCCTGCTTGTTATGTGAGTTCCGAAAAAGATGCCCGGCAGAACTGTCCACGTCTTCTCAACATAGTTCTTCCCAAGTAGTCGAAGGTGTCAGCTGGTTTATAACTCTTTGTCTTGCGTCTGCGTAATAACCGCTAAAACCCAATCCCCTATTTCCCAACCAGACACCTGGCCATCTTACTCATATCCCCGCTCGAAATTGGTGTCAGTATTTTAAGAGTGGACATTTCTATCTTTTGGAGTGTCATCTTGAAGAAAGGAACCAAGGTCTTCGAGTTGTTGAGAACTGGGTTACGTACGTGTACGCAATGAAGGTCCGTGATAATTTGATTGTACGATCGCAAATAACCTGGTAATTATCTATTGGAGATGTTCGTGCTTTGAAGAAGAGAAATGAGAAAATGTCAGAGCGGGTTACATTAAAAGATTGGAAAAGCGCGTTAAACATCGTTTATAAATAGCCGCGTGTCTTCTTTTTTTTTTTTTTTGTAAGTATATAGATTTACCTAATTTAATCATCAGGACAGCTCTGAACATATATTTTTGAATTGGTATAATCTATTCCAACATTTAATCTACACATTCAATTGCTCATATTTATGTTTTATTGAACAGAAAATACATACGTTCAGGATACAGATGTTTTAAAAAAAACATTTGTGTTGGTGTGTTTTTTATACTAGCATGGCGTTGCCCGGGTGTTTGGAGATGTATGCTGAGGTAAAAAAAGGTCAATTTTTTAAAACTTTGACCCTATTATGACCCCTTTAGCAGTTACTGTTTTGAGATTCAATCAAGTCATTAAGTCAGATGCATGAACAAGGAATCTATATCTAAAACTTCACTTGGTTAGACCTAAAATTGTCGGAGGAGTTTGGAAGAGTTTACAAAGGTCAAATCGTTGAATTTGGACTCCTCAACAGCAAATTTTCTGACCGAAACCCGCTCATATAGATGTTCCCGAATCTCAGTACCCTGTATATCAAATTTCGAGTCTGTAAACTAAAAATTGACAGAGTTATTGCGTAGGGAAACGCACACACACAGACAGACACACACACATACACGTTCACTTTTATAGATATATAGGCTAGCATTCCGGCCCGGTGTTGCCCCGGTATTTGCAGGTGTATGCTGAGCAAAAAAAAGGGTAATTTTTTTAAATATTGACCCCTATTATCAGCCCTTGAGATTTATTGGTTTGTGGCTTAAATCAAGTTATACATTTTAATCCTCGTCCAAGAGAATTATATCTAAAATTTCAAGGGTTTATACCCCAAATTGTCTGAGGAGTTTGGATGAGTTCTCAAAGGTCAAATCGTTGAACTTTGACCTCTTAACAGCCAAATGTCTGGCCGAAAACACGCCCCAAAGATTTTTCCGAAACTCAGTACCCTGTATATTAAATTTCGAGTCTGTGCAATAAACATTGACAAATTTATTACGTAAGGGAATGCACATATACACACAGACAGACAGACAGACATAGATATATAGACAGACTAGCATTTC
>NC_136515.1:10868559-10878559 GCF_053919585.1 Euprymna scolopes
TTTATGGCAAACGGAATCATGTGTTATTTTAATGTTTCAATTTTCTACGTCTTTCTTTCTTTCTTTTTTTTGTATGTCTGTCCTTTACACAGTTCCTGAGAAACTACTGGGCTCAGATGGTTAAACATAGTGTATAGACAGTTCTTGTTACAAACCGCAGGGTCTCACTGTCGTTGTATTAGCCCCATGCCCAATTAATCTTCATAGTGAATAACGAGGAACAATATCGAAGTTCACCTATTTCTGCGAAACTTTTGGAGAATCCTACTTTTGGCCTTCGGGACAAGATCAAAGTGTAGTATCTGTTCCGGCAGATACTGCAAGCAAAGACCCTATGTGGGGGCGACCCCACAGATAAGACCTTGGTCAATGTAGGGACAACCCTTCATACCAATTGTCACTATCCAGCTCCCCTACTCCCCGGGGAGCTGGTCCCCATTTCCCCTTCACTCCTCACTTTAAAAATCGGCTTTGTGCCTAATTTGCTCGGTGGGGGAGCAAATAAATACCTAGTATCTGTTCTTCAGATGCTGCACTTCTATTTCTTGTTCTCTTTCGGTGGAGGAGAGGTCCTTCACGACTGAGACAATTTTTATTTTTGTACCTTTTCTCCACGTTAAAAAATGACCCTGGTGTCTAACTATGTCCCGTGGGGAGGCATAGTAAATAGGTGCATGTTGTATAGACTTTTTTGTAATATAATGCAGTAAAGAAAGAATTATAGTATCCGTTCCATGCAGTGATAAATAATGACTAATACGCATTAGTATTATACCAAAACTGAGGACAGTTTTAAACATTTAAACCAAAACATTCATTCGAAATTAACGGATTGAACTTTTACGTTCATTATATGTTAAAACATGTTTTTTTTAATAGTACAGAAATTAATGCAATATTTCAGATTTAAAATTGATATTATTGCTAGAATTGTTCAGTTTATTAATTCATACGTAGTTTGTATTAAATCTCAAGAGAAAATACTTATTATTAGTATTATGTTTTTAGAATAAATGCAAATGTAATTTTAAGGCCGCGATTGCACAGTCCTTAACTCCATCTCCATTTAGCTGACATTTCCGAATTCCGATTGCCAGCAAAATCTAGGACGACCAAAATAATGCTGATATAGCTGTGAGCAACAACATCGCAGCTAAAGTTATAAAATGAAAGATAATCATAATAAGCTCATCGAAATCCACCCTTTCACATATACAGTAATTAATTAATGGTTTTGGAAGAACAAATATCAAACACGTTCCAATCTGAAACTGTAAGTATACGTTTAGGTATTTTTTTAATATAAGAAAAAGGTTGCATTAAAGCTAGATTAAAATATTCTATATTTTCTGGGCGGAAAATAAAAAGGTCAACATGCTAGCCTGGCGGTTTACTCCCAATAATATTTAAGAACCAAAAAATCAAGCTCTGTAAAATTATCCATTGCAGACGGAAGTCACCCCCGATGGTTTTAAAATAACCACGTCTTATGTTTCGTGTCATCATAAAAAAATAGATATACATATCTCAGGTTTGTAGGCCTGACATCATTCCGGCACTGCCACATGTCGTATCAGTTTTAACAAAATATAAAAGAAAGGAGCTGACTTAATTATTAATCGCAACATAAAGCAAGGATCCTAAAAATTATTTGGCTTACGTCTATAATCACAAGTTCAAATATTTATTTTACTTAGTTAATCATTTTTAAATAACATGAATAAAAACTTAAATAATGAGGAAATAAAATATATTTATCAATAGAAGTCGCCAACAAAAAAGAAATGCTTACAACAACAAGCCAGTTAAATACGAGTAGTAGCGAGCATAGAAATATAAAAGTTATTTAAATCAAATCAAGTAAAGTAGACACTAGCCTTAAAAAAATCAAACACTCCCAAGCCTTACGGCTTAAAGTATTAGGCAGCAAATACTTCCCCCTAAACCATAATTTAAAATTAGAAAACTAAATCCAATGAACAAAAAAAAATAAGAGTTAAAATTAAATAATAAACAACTACATAAACGTAACATTTGTCAAATTTAAACTAAAGTCACTACAAATAAAAGATATATAATAATAAAATAACCTAAGGATATGGGAAACTCTAAATCAAGGCCAAGAAACAATCACCAAGCAAAAATCCTCAACTAACACCTCTCTACAAATAATGACTAAACTACTGGAAACAGCATCCCCCTCTCCCTGGTATATAATCGAAAAACACCTACTGCTGACATTAATAAAGCATACCCTCCAAATTTTCCGGAAATGTAGATCGCACCAAAATATCTTATAATACATAATCTGGCCTTGACACCCGTTTCAATATCAATACTGTTTGGTCTGAGTACGTACAATGCCTTTATTGGGGCTCCACTGAAACATGTATGCATATAGTTAACCAATAATGTTTGTATGATAAACAGATTATATGCCAGCCCCGTCCCGTTTTGAACAGTCTTTAATGATCATGCGAGTGTCATTGGATTTACATCTAGTAATCCAATCGATAAAAACATTATATATATATATATATATATATATGTATATATACATATACATATATATGCATATACATATATATGTATATACATATATATATGCATATATATATATATATATATATATATATATATATATATATATATATATATATATGAACATTTATAAAAAACAATACGAAAAGAATAAAAGCTTATAACTTTTTTTTATTCGTTTTCTATTGGCGACGTGCAGGAATATGAAATATTATATGAAACAAATAAAAACTTTTTTTACAAGTACATATTTCGAGCGGTCGATCAGTCTTCATCAGTGTATACATATATATATATATATATATATATATATATATATATATATATACTTATGTGTGTGTGTGCGTGTGTTCGATATTCTTACTGAGTGTAATTCCATCAGAATTCCCTCCGTTAATGGCTTAGGGGAAAATAGCAATGCAAGTTCTGTGAGTTTATTAAACGTTTCGATGGCAAACCACTTAACAGTTATTGTTTTCGGGTACGATCGAGTAAAAATTTTTGATCCATGTCCAAGTAACCTACATCTCAAATTTGAAGTGTTGACACCCAAAATTGACGGAGGAGTTTGGTAGAGTTTTCAGAGGTCAAATCGATGAACTTTAACTTTTTGGCAGCCGAATTTCTGGCCGAAAACTGATTAAAAAGATTTTTTTCAAATATCAGTATTCTTTATGTCAAATCTGGGGTCTGTAGACTGATAATTGACAGAGTAGTTTCGTAGGGAAATGTACACACTCAGACACACACATACACACACAGACAATGTCACTTTTATAGATATATTGATATAACGGCTTGAATTAAAGTTTAAAATACGAAAGTCAAGTATCATGGTTTAGTTTTGCTCTGAACAGAGATATTTACTTCGAATGCGCCCCTGGTCCATCAAAGAGCATCCTGTTGATTCATATGAAACGATGCATCTGGGGTAATATATGCTACATCGGTCGAAACGTTGTAAAAATAACATGCGATATAAAAACATGAGTACAAAAATCCAAAAATAGGATGTAAGGTAGGACTAAAAAGATCATGGGCAAATTGGTGATAGAGCAGAAGAAATAATTTACAAACATTTAATCGGATGTGTAAATGTGCATACACTCAACTCTCGCCTTCTGATTGTGTGTGTCTAGAAAAGTTTTCTTTTTTAATAAGAAAATATCGCGTAATAATGTATGTTGAAAATAATCATTATCTTACACCGTTTTTGTTTTTGCAATCCCAGTAAATTTGCCGCCTGACAGAGACACGATGACTAATCATTATTTTTTTTTTACACAAGTTAGTTTCATAGACAATTTAGGCATGCAAGCAAAAGTAGCGTCATCAGAATAAATGGACAAAAAAGAAATGATTCCATTTCTTAGAATATGGAAAATCATGAAGACATTTATTGAATGCGCCACGGTATAAAAATGTCATCTGTCATGTGAATCCAATTTCTCTAGCCGAAAAACTCAGACGACAGAGACTATTTTGAAAGTGACGAGAACAAGGCAGACAAAAACAGAAGAGTGTATGTGAGATATCGGTTGGGGAATTTTACACAAAAAAATTAACAAAAACACTGCTGATAATAAAATGATGACTAAACCGCAACTGACGTCTCAAAATTGACGACATCATTGTATATGTCCCTCCTGTTTTATGTTTGTCTCTCTTGTCATTATTGTGTTCGCATAAAATGACAGTGCTCTCCCCTTGTCTATGTGTTCTTTTAAAATGTGCATAGGATAAGTTATCAATTGTGCGTCTGAAAAAGCGAACATAAATTTCAAGAAAATGTATATGTTTCGCTCATCGTAAAGGGTGGCGAGATCCCTAGAAACGAAAAAAAAGTTAAATACTTATCTGATTTCAAGAAGTATGGTGCCGTAAATAGATTGAGTTGAATTCTGTTTGGGAGCACGCACATGTCATATGATATGCATTTGTAAGATACAGTTACACTCTAGCCATTTCATAATCTAAAAGAAAGATTCAGTAAGTACACATCCGTTGTGAAAAATTGTGTGTATATACTTGTTTAATATGAAATTCTAAATAACCGATGAGTTGATTTTTTACTTTTTCATAGTAAATATGAATATAATTACCGAAAAAATAATATCATATACGCTCTCTCTTTCTCTTTCTTTCCATCTCTTTTGCTTTTTGGCATCAATTGAAATGAATTGCTCCTGTCTTGGTGAGATCTCATGTTTTGACAAGCTTCTGGGCTTGACCTTTACTCCTGATCTAAAATGAAACACATACACCAAATCCGTTGCTACGGACGCTGCAAAAATGGTGGGATCCTTTTATCTATCTAGTAAATATCTCATTGCTTATACAATTTTCTACCTTTATAAGAGCCAGGTACGACCAAGGATGGAGTACTGTTTCCACATCTGGCAAGGAGCTGCCAGAAAAAAACTTATCCTGCCTTGATAGAGTGCTAAAAGAGACTTCGAAACGTAGTAGCGGGTGTCCTCTTCTATTCCCTGCAACCTCTTTCACACAGAAGCGATGTTGTGAGTTTGTCTCGGCTTTATCGTTATTTCATGGCAATTTATGCCCCCCTGCAAACTTTCACAAGAAACACTCGAGCTGAAAACACTATCAATAACTACCCCCACTCTTTCTTTGTGCCTAAACCTAAAGGTAAATTTCAAATAAAAGTTCTTTCTTTGAAATGCACACCTATGGAATTGTCTTCCGTTTTCCTGGTTTCGAGCTCACTACGATATTGTTGTCTTCAAGTCCGACGTATACAAGCTCTTGAGTAGCCGTTCAACTTAAGGTTAAACATTTAACGAATTTCTGTTACTAACGATTTCCATATTACCCAATTTTACTACTGTAAACTTTTAACCCTTCTCCCCGAGTGTCCTCTTTTTCTTTATGAGCGGTGATGCCTATGTAAAAATATGCATATACGATTGAAACACAGACCAATATATATATATATATATATATATATATATATATATATATATATATATACAGTAATTTATAAAATATATATGTCGATTAAGCTACACTGAATATTCGGCGTTTCATCCACTCTAGGATTCCTCAGGCTTATGCGGGAATTCTGTGCTTGTTCATCGTTTTTATATGGTCCTCTTCTATTCAGGATTTAGTTACCCAATCAGCTTTCTAGTATCCACCGCGCCCCTTCCTATCAACCAATGGGCATGCATTTTATCGGACAAAGGATCTGTATTAAAATTAGATTAGTCTTTTTTTTATTGTTAGTTTATATATAAATGTATATATATATATATATATATATATATATATATATATATGTACATACATATATGCACATAAATATACATATATATATGTATATACACAAACATATATGTGTGATCGTTTTTGTATATCCATGTTTATTTAATTTATTTACGTGTTTATTTTTATTGTTTGTTTTATCGCCGGTAGTCGAATGGAAAATAATAAGACAAGCTACCACGTGTAGGAATCTAGAATGTTATTCCCCAAGAATAGGCAAGTTAGCTAGTGAATGTAATTCCACAACCTATATATCAGAAAATTGTATTTTCTTTTTAGATAAAGAGAAAAGAGGTTTGCCTTTTTTCTGTTGTGCTTGGCCTTCAGGCCGGGATCAAACTGTAGTATATGCTCTGCAGGTGCTGCACTTAAGATAATTTGTACCAGTCAATGGAGTGGAAACCCTCTATACTGGGGCAATTATTATTCTTGGTAACCAGAGTGCCCCCTTTTTGCCTACGTTTACCCCACATTAAGAACGGCCTTGTGACAATTTTGCTTTGGTGGGGAAGTAAATAAATACCTTAAATAAATGGAAAAGAGGGGTTTTCATACGAATACCAATACACATAAAAGAAATACGATTTTATAGGAGTATATATATATATATATATATACATATATACATATATATATATATATATATATATATATATCTGTGAGTGTATGTGTGCATGTGTTTATATGAATATTTACTTGATTGCATGTAAGTATCTATCACATGTTCAATATTCTCCATTATTCGTCAAATACCGAAGATACGTTGCGTTTCGAGAAATATTAGTATAAGAAAGGAAGAAATTAGTGAGTTTCATTTGATTTCCTTTAGCTAGGTTAGTTAACGATTGCAATAGTGCGGGAAATGTAAATTCTACTTAAATAATCATTGTATCTAAATAGTAAAAATTAAGTTGTTTTTAATGACCAAATAAGATTTTTCCCCGATTGGCACTATTATCATATTGCCATGAAGATTTGGGAATTTTCTTAAAAAAGCCACAGTAAAACCAAAGAATACGGTGGCCCTTGGATAAGTTTTTTGTTGGTTTAAATGGGGAATACGATATTTCCGTCCCCTTGTAACGATATTTCCCCCGCCTTGCGGTGTAATTGTTTAATGTTATTTGATTATATACATGTGAAATATATACTGTACTGTAGGTGTTATTCATTTTTCATGCCGCATCCCGGGGTTCTACTGTATTACAAAAATAAACACGGTGACGGTGACAAATTCCATTAAGCAGAAAATGGGCTTAAAGAACAGACCAGTTTAAAAATGACAAACGCATATCGTCATAAATCAACGTGTGTTACATAACTCCCAAATCTCTCCAGTCAACAAATAATTTGAAAATAATTTATAGGTAATCAGGTTTGACAAATCAATACCCGTCAGATAACCGATGGGTAACCATTTGGGACTTCCTGGTTCTGTATATGCTCTCCGCTTATCTCGGCAGTGTTTCCAGTCGTCCTGGATTTCTCCTAGCCAATTCAGGAGAGGTGTGCTTAGGGACTGCGCAAAACTTGCCACACAATTACACGTGCAGCTGCCCCTACAGGGAGTATCTTTGTCTTCCGAGACTGAACGGAAGCATCGATGATACGTATGCAGACAACAAGGTGTTCTTACACTAATATTTGTCGTAATATTCCAACGTTTTTTTACAATAATCGGTTTACAGTACCGAAACATTCATTCGTTAATATCGTAGCATTTTACAATTGGCAAACGCGATAAAAATATCTGTTAAAATTGACTATTATCAGTATTAATCTAATATAGTTGGGACGGACACCTCAGTCTTCGAAAGGTCAGACACTATCTTGGGGGGAAAAAATTACAGACTATAATCAGGGTGTCTAACATGGTAAAATATATATCGTTTTGAAAATTGCGATGATAATTACGCAAACCCACACAAAAAATGAAAGACTAATCTGATTGGTTATCAAACTTACGCAAACCATAACAAAAAAAACAAAAAAAAAACATAGCAAATTTATTGAACAAAAAAGCGCCGAATAATAAATCAGCCATTAGCTCATAAAGGAAATAAAATCATTTGCTAGCAGCTAAGGCAATGTTAAGCGCTGGGCAAGTGCTTCTTTAATAGACACTTGATGAGGGACGTTTAACTCGATGGTTGTAGGTTCGATCCACGGCTGGGTAAAGGTGCTTGTTTAGCCACACTGATGAGTTGTGATACGAGGAAACAGTACTGCATGTAGATGTCTGTATATATATATATATATATATATAGAGAGAGAGAGAGAGAGAGAGATAGAGATAGAGAGAGAGATAGTCTCTCTCTATATATATATATAGAGAGAGAGAGATAGAGAGATAGAGAAAGAGAGTGCTGTATAGGGTAATCATTTACTTGAAACACACTTATTTTTTTTTACCAATCGTAATGCATTAAAGAACCTTTATCACCAATAAACTATTTAGTAATTAAAACACAAAAATAAACTTTGAACATTTTGGGGGAAAAAAAACCCAGGATCGTTGAATGCCTTTTTGGAGTTCCAAAGCATATATAGTGTAATAGAATAATTTTCACAGTTTTATATATCAAGTTATTTTAAGTTGATATTTAAAACAGTTTTAAAAGTAACCATTACAAAAGTATTTCGTATTGTGACTAACATATCTACAAACTTACTTTTTTTCTACATATTTAGTCAAGTATGTATAAGATGCTGTCATAGACAAAACACTTTTTAAAACGCGTTTTTGAAAAGTTGCATGGTGCACGTAAACGTTCCTTCTCGTTTAAACGACCATCGCTATGCTGGATATATGTTAACTATAGATATATATATATATATATATAAATATATATATATATATATATATATATATATATATATATATATATATATATATTAGTACTCGCGCGAAAGAGCAGGGCACACATTTTTTTATATAATAATAATAATAGAATAACAATAACAAAGACTTTCGCTGGCGAGGACTACTATTGAGCGTAACCAGTTATACAGTTTTATTTTGAAATTATAGTCTCTATTTCTCGTTTTCTACTGAATATTTATATGAAATCATATGAAATATGTTCCTTATTAAATTGCAAAGATTTTCTGATCCGAAAGAAGTCTTAAAAATTCATCTAAAAAGTTATTTTTAAAGTTTTGTTAAAAAATTCAAACGTTCTTATTATTCAGACATGTATGAAAAAGAGGGAGTTGCAAAAATGAATTGTGGTGTCAGGAGAATATCAACTGAAGCAGATAAAATATACATACCTGTAATAATACAAAAGGGGGTTGAGAAAAATGAGTTTTCGTGTGAGGAGAAATACAAACTGAAATAGAGAGTAGTAGGAGAGTTTTTATAAATACATGCAACCCAACATTTATTTTTTAAAATCCAAATTAATGAATTAAATAAAATATAATCTTAAAAATATACAATTTAGAAAAGCACTTCATCCAAGGCATTAAAATAGTTAAACAAAATGTTTTACTATAGGCTTTAAACATAAAGGCACAGTATTCAATTTGAAATTTATTTATCTTCAAAGTGCGCTTTATACATTTTATAAAGTAAGGTATTACATTTTTATACCTTACTTTGTAAAATTAATAAAAGTGCACGTTGACTATAAATACATTTGAAATTGAATCTTGTATCTTTCTTTTTAAAGCATATAGTAAAAAACATTTTGTTTAACAATTTTCATGCCTTGGATGAAATGCTTTGCTAACTTGTATATTACGTAGGCATCACCACTTCCAAGATCAAGAGTCCACTCCAGGATAAGGTTGAAGTGTGTACAGAATAAATTGGACAATATAGTAATCGTTTGTAATGAAAATTCGGTAAATTTATTTATTTATATGGAAGGCTCAACAAAAACTTGTTTATTTTAGACTTGAAGATAACCGCTGGAAAGCAGGGAAACGGAAGACAATTCGCTGCGTGTGCTGTTCTAAGAAAAGGCTTTGCGCATGGAATGTACGTTTAGGCGCAGATAAAGAGTGGGGGAATTTAGTGATAGTGTTTTCTACTAGACGGTTGTTTCTTGTGAAAGTTTGATTGATAGATTGAAGTCTATCCGAGCACTTGCCATGAAAATAACGATAAAGCAGAGACAACTCGTAACATCTCCTCTGTGAGAAAGAGGTTGCAGGGAAGAGAATAGGA
>NC_136515.1:10883559-10921059 GCF_053919585.1 Euprymna scolopes
AAAATGGTTTGATTCATAGTTTTTATAGATTATTTAAGTTTATGATCAGATTAAAATGGTTTGATTCATAGTTTATATAGATTGGTAAGGGTTATGATCAGATTCAAATGGTTTGATTTATAGTTTATATAGTTGGTTAGGTTTATGATCAGATTAAAATCGTTTGATTTATAGTTTATATACATTAGTTAGGTTTATGATAAGATTAAAATGGTGTGATTTATAGTTTATATAGATTGGTTAGGTTTATGGTGAGGTTAAAATAGGCAAATACCATTGTTAAGACGGTTATAATTTTGCGATTTATATATTTCGTTACTTTTAGGTTCATTTAACAAAAAAAAACTGAATACATCTTCTGTTTAGATTTCTATAATATTCTATTGTTTGAATTTACAAAAAAAAAAATGCGTCTTCTCATTATAAATCATCGTTAAACAACGGATATTTTTAGTCAATTTAAAATGTACAGACTTACGAGATGTGTTAATCTCGCAGGATCCGGGTACCTTAATATGACGTCAATATTAATATTCCTGTTTTTTCCTTGCCCATAATCTATTGTAATACCTTAGCTGGAATCTTCTTGATTGTTTTATCATTTGTAATTCTATTTAGTAATTTCTGTTTGTTGTGCTAATTTCAAAGCCCTGTCAAATAAACTAGGGGAATACAGCTGTAGTAGCAATTAACATAAAACATTCTGAATTTACGATAATTTACTTGGCGTAAATTGATTTACCAAATGAAGACTTTTGCCCGAATTCGACCAACGATTATGATGAACAGTGTGTTTAAACTCACATCATAGCCAGCGTTATATGTAGCATCTATACTATTATAAAAATTCTAAAAGTTTATTTATTTATGTGTGCGTATATATATATATATATATATATATATATATATATATATATATATATATATATATATAAAACTTTCAAACATGTGCACCGAACTGAAAAATAATTTTTCCCTGAAAGTTGTGCGTCTCTATATTGCTCGTAGTTTAATAGGGTTCGTAACGAACAACGTCGAATCATGCAAAAAGCCGGGAATAAGGGTTTTTGGACTGTTTCGTGCAATTGTCGAAATCGTTACCATCCCATGTCAACGGAAATTATTACTGTCTGTATACAGTCGCGGTAACATCTTTCGGGATATGGACGGGATTTATGGCGAAATGGATAAAGCTTCTGACTGAAGATTCCATGTTCAAATCCAGGCAAGTTCGTAATAATTTTACCATCATTTTTATCCAACGTATACTCATTATCCTAACCCTTAGTTAGGCTATTTTTGTTTTGTTAGTGATTTTGTTTTGTGCATGTGGGAATTTCCCATACTCCGAGTTCACAGCGTAAGCTTTGATGGTAAGACAATGTTGAGTGTACTCGATGTTTTGTTGGACTCAGCGTTGCTAGTCTTAAATAAAAATAAAGCATGACATCAGTAGTGAAATGTATAAGTTTGTAGAATTCTATCCAAATTGATTTGATTAATGCTGTATATTTATGGGGGGCATCTCTAATGCTAGGGTTATAGATAGAACTAAATTAGAGCGGTGTTAGGGTGTATCTTGGGTATAATTATCGATATACTTCAAGTTTGTCCTGGATATTCAAATTTCGCAAATAATTAATGCAGCAGACGTTATTTTATATAGATTTTTTTTTCATTCGCAACTATGCACTGTTTTTTTTTTTCAATTCATGTTTCAAGAGTTAATATAAAATTAAAAATTCATGTTGTAAATGTTTATTGTTTGTCCGCCGGAGTTATTCTTATTTTGTCAAAATAGTTTATTGTTTGTTTTTTTTCTTATATTGTGTGGTTAATATCATATTATTTTTCTATTAGATTTTTTTAAACGTTACGTTTAAAAAAGAAACAAAAACGTGACCTTGCTCTTTGAAATCAGGGATTATATTACAATAGATCATTCAAACACTGCGGTGTTTGTCTATATATTACAGTTGCAGTTTTATTAATTTAGAACTGATTTAAAGCTTCACCGCTTACTCATTTTTTACTAAATTTCAAACAATTATTACAGTTTACAGATCAACTTCTCACCTATACTGTGTTTCAATATTTTAAATTGTCGTTCAGTAAAACAAATGTTATGATGAATTTTCTAGTGTTCAAAATCGTAACAATATATAAGAAGATGATATAAGCATTTTATGACTGGTTTCTATAATAACAACGCCGCGTCAATGACTATAGTATTAGAACCAATTCAGTGTTGTCGCTAAAATAAAAAAAAACAATTGAAAAAGAGAATGAAAGCAGGAATATGCATATAAGAGTTTGCTAAACAAAGCAGCATTATATTTACATTAAGAAAATCATGAATTTAGTAGAGGAACGCAGGTTCGGTGCAGTTAGTAGAAACTAAAACAGTAAATAGAACGAAAAAATAATTCCTGCAAATTTTTTATCCGGTTTATCGATTTTCGACTGTTTTGATATTCAATTTCAGCTGCAGTAAAAAAATACAGAAGCGCATGGTTACGAAAACATATATTCCATTAATCACTTTCTGTTTTTCACTATGTTACGCATGCCCACTCTATAGCAGAAGTCACTGGGGGTATTTCTTATTTAATTATATGCATTCAAGTGAATGCTATAATTTTATCCAAACGTTAAACGTTTGCCGTGTTTTCAGGTTCGCTCAGATCTTACAAAGTCCAATCCTCCTTATTTATTACATCTTCATGGGCGGGTTTGTAGTATCGTGGAACCTCTGGATACCGTAGCCCTATGATAGGTTTTTTTTATATTTAGATGTAGAATAATATTTTCCTCCCCCTGGTTATGGTATGTGCCCCGCCTTTTTATGCTATTTACAATTTTATTTGATGATATACGTCTGTATTATATACTGCACAGTATTTAATATAGACTGTATAAACGTTTGCTTTGGCCCCGCCATATGGCGACTTAACCTTGTGATTCCAACACCGAAAATTATTAATGCCGTATCCCGGGGTCGCAATGTAGTAGGCTTTCAAGCGATATTTTAACGGCCTGCAAGATGTTTATCATTAAAGTTTTGATTTCTTTTTTGTATATGAGAGAAAATGTAATTTTCGGAGAACATTTTTTCTCCAGATAGCAAAACATTCTGTCAATTCTGGGAGCAGTTAAAGGTTAATAATTTAATTGAAACATACTTAGTGTTTAGATAATATTTGTAATGAATAGAAAAATAGTTCTCATTAATACAGTTTTAAAATGAAAAAAAAAATTATATAAATTGAAAAACAAATCTAGGATCATTTAATGGCTATATTGGAGGGGGGGGGGTCCAGAGCATATATATAGTGCCATAAAATATTATATAAAATACGAAACAATGTAGTAAAGGCTACATTTTTAAAAGTAATAAATGATAACTGAGACAACTTTATACTTAGAACAGGACACATATTATATAACAATATACCATTCCAATACGGATGTGTTTTAATATATGGTTAAGTGGCAGTTTTAATTATTTAGAACTGTTTCACTGCTCACTCATTTTTTGACCAAATTTGAAACAATTATTACAGTTCATAGATCACCTTACCAGTTTGTTTTTCTTTACACAGTGATCACCACTTATCAAGGCCCGGAAGCCACTCAGGGATAAGGGTTATTGCAAGTGCATTACCTTAGTGTGGAGATTTGATGAAGTGTTTACTTAAGGGGGCGGTTCATAAGGAATTTGTTAATATTGGACTTGAAGACATCCAAGTTGTAGACCGGAGGGAAGCAGGCAGACGGAATAGAGTTCCCCAGGCGTGCAGTTCTAAGAAAGAAGCTTTCATGTTCAGTTATATTGTGAAAAAATATTTTTTAGTTTTCGGTAAGTAAAACAAAAGTTCTGATAAAATGCTGGCGTTCAAAATCGTAAAAATAAGTAAGCAACGCTTTTTATGACTAGATTTCCATAGCAACCACGTCACCTCAGTGAGTACTGTTGGTACTAATTGAATATTGTCGCTAAAAGAGAAATAACAATTGAAATACATAGAATGGAAGCATAAAAAAGAAAACTATTGGGTGGATTTATTCAAAGCCGAGTTGAGCTGTACATTGTTATGACATGTGTTTGTGGGGGGTGAGACTGACATTTTACAAAGGACATGCGAATTTACTGGTAGCCTTGAAAAATCAGGGTTTACAATAGTGAAATGAGAGCATGAAAAGTAATATCGGTAAGCTTAAACATGGATAAATAAAGGACTAGTAGCTAAACATAGAAAAGAAAACGAAAAGATATTCTAGTAAAAATATAATAAATTAAGTACTTTAACCATTGCTGCATTAAATTAATTTGAAAATCAATCCATTAAAATATAATCGATTTGGAATACTGCAATATTTTAAGTTATCATATGTTATAATTTTCACTAGAATATCTTGCCCTTTTCTTTTCTAACAACTATTTTTGTTTACTTTTCCATGTTTAAGCTTACCCCTATTACTTTAAATGCTCAAATTTTCTCTGGTAATCTCCCCCCCCTCTCTCTCTCTCTCTCTCTCTCTCTATATATATATATATATATATATATATATATATATATTCTCAGTGTGTGTAGTGTATAAATTTATTGAGGTATCGTTGATAAATTCAAATATATATACATACATATATAAATATATATATTGTTATATATATATATATATATATATAAATATATATATGAATATATAAATATGTGCATAGATAAATATATGTATAAAAATACATAATATATATATATATGTATGTATAAAATATATGAAATAAAGCTTCCTTTAGTCTTGACATACTATGGATACACACGGTAAGGGAGCACGTGAAATTATTGTGGCAAATGTAGCGCAATTTGCAACCACACCTCTCCTTAATCTACATTGTTTAATACCAGTCCTACATGCAGATGAAAACAGGTGGAAACAATGCATAAATAAGAGGAAAGCACACACAGCGCCTAGAAGTCTCAAATCGTCACCCATCTGGTACCAGCTAGGTTCAACGTTGCTTTACTTCAGTGATCTGACGGGAACCCGTGTGTGCACGTGATCGTGCCATATATATATAATTATATATATATATATATAATTATATATATATATGTGTGTATATATATATATATATATCTTTGTATATATATGTATATATGTATATATATGTATATATATACGTATATATACGTATATATATGTATATATATATGTATATATATATATATGTATATATATACGTATATATATGTATATATATGTATATATATACGTATATATATATATATATATATATATATATATATATATATATAGTAATAGACAACGAATAAAATTTACGCACCACTTTTAAAATCGATATATCTATATACATGATTTCTATTTATGACATCTATGAATATGAAAGCGAAAATGTGTGTATTAATGTATGTTTGCCTTTTTTGTATGTCGGGCTAGGCATTTCCTCGCTGGATTTCTCAGTCGGCTCATTCCTTCTAAAAACCTTTTATATCACGTCTAAATGATAATATCTACGAGGTAACAACGGGGGTCGCCTGTATATTAAATTTGCTCGACTTTGAATAGAGAAATAATTTTACATGTTTCGATCGCCGCGTGCGCATTAAGCTTTTGTGTATACTAAAAGCGAAACTAATTCTGGGGCATTTTTCCGTAAAAGTCCGAAAACAACAAACTTTGATCAATGTGGAGTTTATCTTTCTATTATAAAATTGCTATTCAATTTGGGCAATCCATTTTTTATGGGGAACTGGTTTTCCGCACAACATGTTGTGAAAACAAATAAAAATCCTGCTCCGCAGTAAATAAAATACTGCCCCGCAGTCAAAGTTGATCTCATTAAGTACGGGCACCTGCCAAGTTTTTATACTTAAATAAATCCGAATATGTTTTTGTTACTATTTCTTGGTGGCCCATTTGTTAACGTCGCGCGTTTTTTTTTTCACACTTTAATGTCCAACTTCTACTCAAGGGTCCGTGTTCAATCCCTCATACTTACCTACCAACCTTTTTATGTAACCCCTCCATCACAAACACCTGGGTGTGTTGATTTACTTTAAACCACACCTACCTCCAAAAGCCCGGGCAACGCCGGGTACCACTCGCTAATATATATATATATATATATATATATATATAAAATAGAATATATATATATATGCACATATACGTATATGTTTTGTGTATAAATCAATGTATTCATATATATGTAAGTATATATATATATATATATATTTAATAGAAATATATAAATATATCTTTCTATAAATGTCAAGAAGTGCTTGTACAGTATTTGCACTTTTTCTATCTATTTTATTGACGATGCTTAAGAGACTATATTTTATTCATCTGAAATTGTCTGTATTGAAGAAGATGCTAAACTTTTATTTAATGGGAGTACAATTCGACGGTCGAGTTTTCCCCGTATCCATTTACTTTTCAGTGTGTTTAAACATTATTTGAACTTTACGCTCACAATTGTATATCCTTCCAGCAGTTGCCATTTGACGTAACCTTCCGGAACATTTCAATGGTAACGTGGTTCATATTCAAGGTGTATGGATCTTAGATAATATTCATTAAATTGTAAAATTCGTATAGAATAAAAAAAAATAATTTTCATCGGTTGTATAGATTCGTCTTGGAGCTTAATTACAATCACGTATTTACAGAAAATTAAACATATAAAGACTGCGGACATCTATTAGTATATAACGACTCGATTTGAACTTAGAACAATATGGTTTTCAATCTACACTGTTTCCAATTTCACGCCTTCGACTGCCTTCTTCGTCCAGTCTAAATAAAACAAGAGCCTGCAAATGTGAAACACTCTCATCTGCTATATAACCAAATGCTTTTTAAAATGCGACAGTGATTAATTGAATAACGGTTTTCCGAACCATTCGCTCCGGTAATTATTTTACTGCAGCTGCCATTGGATATCACAACAGTCCACGATTGATAAACGCGACCAAAAAAAAGTGCACGTTATTATTTTTTCTACTTGAATCAATGCTTCACTTCCCTGCTTTAATATTTATTAGCTGCGCTGAATCAACATTCCTACTACTGATTTTTGTTTAAATTAGCGGGCGTGCCAGGCGTTGCCTTGGTGTTTGTGGGTGTGTGAACAAAAAAGTTTTTGTAGGTAGGCAGGCTAGAACCCGTTACGCGAAGGCGAAGGAATGTGAAAGAAAACCTGGGAGTTAACCGCAAGGCTGTGAGCGAGCGGACGTGTAATGCGTTCGAATTTAGGTATGCCATCCTTGAATAGTTAAGAATTACCCACTTACTCTGGCTGTAGGCCGATTAAGCTTTCAGCTTTCTGCCTTATTTGTTTCGCCTAAATATTGGGGAAGACCATCTCCCCTCAAAAAGGGAGAGCTCTTGCAGTGTCCAAATGAATAGCAATTGTCGGAGATTAATTTTTAATTTTCGTTTCTTTCTTGAACAGAACATGCATTTTATTTGATATATTCGTATAATGGATGTAATATATGCAATAACAGCGCAAAATTTTAAAGAGAAATTTAAAGTTGTTTAACATTTTTTTGCCGTTTTTCCTGTACAGAGTTATCATATCGCATAGCATTGTCTTGTTGTTCTTTTTGCAACATAAATTGAATTGAAATAGAATAGGTAACGAATCTTGTATATTATGCACAAAAGGTTCGATCTTTCTTGTTTTCCTTCTTCTCAAACTCGTGAAACATCACAGAATCACGACCGAGTTTTTTTTTTTTAATTCACTAAGGAAACATGTCCACGTTCCCTCAACAATGACCGAGTAATTGTCAACATTATGAATTATATTTTAGCAGCATGGGATAAGAACATTAATATCGACGAACTGTTGCATCTTTCTGCCCATTTTACAAGTTCTTTAATGGTAGATGCCCGACAAACTACCATTCCTTGTGCCCCCTCGACGTAAATACCTGGCAAACTCGACAATCAGCAACATTCATCACCTACTCAGTAGAAACCACTAGATGTAAGAAACCCTCCTATTCTAATACTTTCTTCCCTAGGACTGGTCGACTTTGGAATTCCCATCCGGGTTCCTGTTTCTACGACTGTATTGACATGTAGAATTTCAAGTTTAGAGTAACCAGACATCTTGCTAATCAGCTCCCTATAGTACCTCTACAAATTATATCTCAGATAATAGCCCGCTACATCAGAGTAGCAAGGTTCCTTGTTTGGGGCGTAAATGCAATCAAATGTTTTAAGGGTTCACTTAATTAAATATTTCAACATATTAAACAATCCGAAACATTTGGAACTGACTAGAATTAAAGGAACATCTTTATTTAACTGATTATCCTTCATTTATGGATTCTGTGTATAACATAATTGATTATGTGTTTGATTTGTTTATTATTTCCCGCGTTGTTTTTTTTTTACGTGATTGAATTTCGATCTAATGTTTTCCTTTGTACGATATACCGAAATTGATTTCCCTCATTTTTTTTTTCTTTGATTCAAGACCGTTCAGCTCACGACACACTTTTCCCGCCATATTTTTTGGCAATTTTATTTTGTATTTGATAAAAATTCAATTAGAGATTACCGATGTGCTTTTTGTTATTTAATGTTCGTTTCGCAATTTCTTCCTATAATTTATTACATCGCAAATGATTTATGTAAAATGTTTCAAAATGGCCTCCATATACAGATACATGATAAAAAAGAGTTAACCGATTCTTTTTTTTTTTTTAATTAATTTTTGTCAATATTACTGTGTCATTCATCCAAACTAAAAAAAAAAAATGCTAGTAGTCATGTGTTTTGAACGGTTCGATGAGAAAACACAATTCATAAAAAATAGGAGTTTTAAAACTCATATTAAACCCCACAGATAGAGGTATACCCTGAATAATTATGCTTTACTTTCAGATGTACAAGGCCATTTAAGTGAGCCTAGCTCAGCGAGATATTTGATGAGCACTATTAAATTGCTGCATTTGGCTGCAGTCGGCGAAACAGGGAGCAGACTGGGAATCCCCAAAACAAGCAGTGCAATCAAGGAAAATATGCAAAAATCAAGTATCATGATTCAGTTGTATCCTAAATAGAAACCTTCATTTTGAAGTGCTCTTGTGTTATCGAAGAAGCAACTGTTGATTTTATATGCGGGGGCCTTCTGCTTGTGTGGATATACACTTTCATGCCTTTGTGATTTTAGGCTGTATGGATGTATCAGCTTTGGTCGAAATCAGACAGTTTCCTCTTTAATTGGATTTTTTGATTTTTCTATTTCATCACTTATTGGAGCCAACCCGACAAAAAAATCAATCGAAGAACACTGGTAGATACACAAAGTAAATTTGTCTGAAATTTAAAAAACGCATTTAAAAAAATCAGCCCAACCCTTTTGGAGTTCATAGGAAACTAACACACGAACACCCACATGCTGTATGGTTGAACGGTACATAAACAAATTTCATATGACTGAATACTCTTTAAAGTGGTGATATATACAGTGTCCCTTGTAGTAATAACATTTTTCGATTGTTGTATATATGGGCGCGTGTTTGATATATAATAAAACAATTCATAAACATTCAGTCTGTGTAGAGCACTGATAAAGAACATACCTACCTTTCATCTCCTCAATAACGGTTTTCTTTAAAGTTTGGGAATATCCAAAACAAACAGCAAGACATTTCTAAACTATAAAAAAGGGTGGGAAACTGTTCGTGATACCCATATCGGTCTAATCGTCTCTCACCAGGATTGAGTTGTGGACTGGTGTATTGTCATGGTGGAAATGCCACTGACTCGATTTAAAAGAAACCCTGGCCTCTTCCGACGGGGTATCTTCTTGAACATTCTTTTAAACCTAAACATAGTACTCTTTGTTGACTTACTGCCCAGTGGGAAACAATGCAGGTAAAGCCTGCTCGTGCGGTCAAAAAAGTTATCATCATCAGTTGCTGTGTGAATTTGGTCTGTATGGCAGGCGTGTGTCTAAAGGAAACAAGCATGCTTCCATTGGGAATTCTGTCTATTGGTCTCTGCAGCAGTAGACCTATTTTTCATCGCAGGTCACCAGAGCATCAAGCACTGTGATCAGCTCGACAATCTCTCCGTTTTCATGAAAACTTATTTCGTTCGGATATTCTCTGCGCAACCTTGAAGTAAACTTAAGCACTAAAGTTCCTCGGGAATTATTGGGTGTACAGTTTTCTATATCGACATGAAATGTGCATATGCTGTCTCTATAGACACAAGGTGTCCTTCCCATGAAATTCTTTATTTTGCCAATCGAATCTATTGTTCTCGCTTTTCAACTCCTCCAAAACATCTCATCATCTTCCACAGACTCCCTGCATTCCTTGAATCTCTAATACTTGTCCAAAACTCATTTCTAGGATTCATGCAATTTGGTCCAAAAGCATTCGGATTCATTCCAAACAAAATATTATTACATATCGTCCTTCCAAAGTGTCCTCACGTTAAGTGTCCTCACGTTTTATAGATTACCAGCTGTGCCAATAAACCTTTAGTAGCGCGTATTCCAATTTCTGCTGTATTTGTTTCATTTGAACTTGAAATAACAAAAACAAATTTTCATTAACCTTAGAGTATACGTATCATTGACATATTGAATTGTAAGTCGTCCTCGACTATTTTAACTACCTGTTAAAATGACTGAAAACTTATTGAATGTACCTCGTCCATATATTGAACATATCTGACTTGCAAACACACATCATTTACACCAATTTTGAAAATGTAGAGGAATATTTCACCAAGTCATCTATTAAAAAACATTATATATTAAATAAACTATGAATTAAATTACAAATCTATCGCACATCAGCTATTATATGTTATCACTAGGACTCTGTTATTGTGTTTACTCTCGTGTATATATCTGACACAGTTACACACACACTATATATATATATATATATATATATATATATATATATATATATATATATATATATATATATATTGTAAAGTTGGTTTTGGAAATATCCTTACTTTCAATGTATACCGTTTTCATTTAACGGGTTTAGAGTGTTATATTAACACCAGCCACCGTTAATTTTGACTTAAGCTTAATGTGTCTGTTTATTAAGGACAGAGCATATATAGTGCAACATTTTGTTGACGTTTTCTTTTATTATAACCATCGTTTGTTTCCTGGATTTTTTCCATTACAGCTGTTTCACTGATGAGTTGGCAATTTTACGATTTATGTTTCCATAAAAATATCCTGTTCTTCAGATGTTTTTCCATTAGATTTTTACAACAAAAGGTAGATTTTTAATATGCTGGACATCGTATTCGGGTAAAAGGATTTCCACAGCCATGCTTCCTCACTTCCTCAATCTTTTGCTGTTCATATATATATATATATATATATATATATATATATATATATATATATATATATATATATATATATGTACTTCAGATTAATATTATCTAAAAATCAACCGGAATGGAAACGCGAAATGATAGGTCCCTACAAAATATTATTGCCATTAATAGTCTATAAGTGCCATCCAATCTAAATAAAATAACTCGATATACAAGATAGAACAAGTAAATCAAATGTTAGTCATTCAATAAATTTTAAAATTTATGACGTGAAATGGTAACATTTCAAATCAAGCGATATTTATTATTCTATGTAATACAAAGAATACATTTGAAATATTTTAACCCCTTATCCTGTAGGATTTCGATGTCTACCATCTCTTCAGAGGAGGAAATATTAGCAAGCAATTATAAAGGTGTAAACCTTATTTCGTAAAGAAAGTGAAACATGGAAAATCGCAATTAAAACTATGATGATACATCGACATCCTATAGAATAATGAGTTATACTATTTCAAATGCATTCTTTGTCTTAAATTAAATTATACAAATCTTTTTATTTGAAATTTAATCATTTCACCTCATTTATTTTAATTTATTGACTGATAAAATTATATATATATATACATATATATATATATATATATATATATATATATAATTTTAGTCAATCATAAAGAATGCAGTTTAGATTTCCGGAAGGAAACACATGTTGATTTTAACCTATCGCAAACTAAGCACCTACATAATCTGAGTTCTTAAACGTTTAATATGATCAAAGAGAATTCATTTCTATACGGATGAAAAACAAACCTTAACTAAAATTGTTAAATAGAAATAGACTTAGAACTTGCATGAGACAATTTCGCCAAAGTCTTCAATTTTATAACATAATCTAAGTACATAACACGATGAAAAGGAAAAAAAAACTTAACTAACATTTTGTTAATAGAAAATGGGGATCATCAGCTGGTTACCTTTATCTGTTACGGAGATTTATATATATATATATATATATATATATATATATATATATATATATATATATATATATATATATAGTCCTAGTCAAAATCATAAGCCCACTTAAGAAAGTAAGAGTTTACGCATGTTATCGAATTTTTACTGAAACAAATGGTTGAAACCATTGCCAAAAGGGAAAAGATGATGGAAAAATGAAATATGCTTCGTTGGAAATCTTAACCCTGATCTAATAATTATTTTGTTAAAAAGAAACATTTTCACCTGGTCAAACTGATAAGACCACTTTAATAAAATCAGCTAGTTTTTTAACAAATGAATACGAAAAGCGTTCTATGTTACTAAAATCAACGTGTTAGTGGATAACAAAAGCATCTTACAAAAATATAAATGGCAAAACAGAAACACATTATCAGAGGTTGAGAGAGGAAGGATCTTTGAGCTTAATAAGGGTGGATTCTTCCATAGATCAATTGCAAACTAAATGAATCGAAGCCAAACGGTCAACAAAAATATTTTAAGAAATCCAGATCAATATGAGCACAAAATAGTCCAGGTCGACCAAAAAAAAAAAATAAACCCATCACTGGATCGCCGCATCAGAAGAAGTTAAAAAAAACTCCAGTATGAGCTCAAGTCGATTGAAAAGCCAAACAGCAGAATGTAATCCTAAAACGATCAGAAGGCATCTGAAAATGAAGGGTTTCAATCATTTAAAGCGACTGCAGAAACCACGTCTTCGTGAACACCACAAAACTAACCGACTTAAATATGCCGCCAAATAGCAGACTTGGGATGAAGGGAAGTGGGGAAGTGTAATTTTCTTCGATGAGAAAAAGTTTAATCTAGATGGCCCATATGGATTTCAATGGTATTGGCATGATAAAAAATTGGCCAAAGAGACTTTTTAAACTCGGCATAGTGGAGGAGCGTCTTTAATGATCTGGGGTGCTTTCTCCTAAGCCGGGACCCTACAGTTGCAGGTAGTGAAAGGCCGGCAAACATCATTGAAGTACATTTCAATGCTTGAAATGCTTCTATCAGGACTGAAGATCCATGTCTGTGTTGAAGAAATTGGATTTTCCAACAAGACAACGCTACGATACACACTTCTCGACAAGCACGAGAATACTTTTCTTCAAAAATTATAGGATTGTTAGATCATCCAGCATGTTCTTCGGACCTCATTGAAAATCTTTGTGGATGGATGGCAAAAGAAGTGTTCCAGGATGGAACCCAGTATGATTCGATAAAGGAACCTTCTGATTCAGTTTTCAGTACATGGGATAAAATTCCTTCGCAACTGATAAAAACTTAGTCGCAAGCATGCCGAAGAGAATTTTTGAAGTAATTGGTAATAATGGAGGCTATACTAAATACTGAGACCCTTTTTAGTAATTTATAATTACCTTTTGTTAGATAAATTATCAGCGGTCTTATCATTTCGAACAGGTGAAAACGTGTTTTTTTAAAAATAATTATTAGATCAGGGTTAAGTTTTCGAATGAAGGAGATTTAATTTTTTTCCCTCATATTTTCCCTTTTTCAATGATTTCAATCAACCATTTGTTTGATTAAAAATTCCAAAATATGCGTAAACGCTTACTTTCCTAAGTAGTTTTATGATTTTGACCAGGACTTTATATACATATATATATATATATATATATATATATATATATATATATATATATATATATAATATGGATATACATTGTGAAAAATTAAAGGAACAATTTAAATTAATCATGTCTATTTGCATTTTGTCCATAAACCGATATGGCAACCGATATTGCCAGGGACCCATTTACTATTAACGAAATAAAATTATAATGTTTTCTCATTGTACTCGGGGTCTTATAAATCGCCTATTTTCCAAGTAAATCAACAATTTTCTTGGGAAAATCTGGGATTAAAATGTCGTACCGGGAAAGTAAACTTTACATACCTTATTAAAGGTACTTTGCTTAAAATATTATTCCGTCTAGAGTGCACCCTTTAGAACAAAATTATTTTTTTCTGAAATCATGTCTATTAAATATCATTACCAAAACTTTCAATGGCAAAAGGCACGTATCATTGTTTTATTTCGTTATAAGCAGAAACACATTCGTCGAACTTGTCCATGCCTTATCAATGAATTCCTCGTGCATTCACACGCCGATTCTTTCCATTTGTGCAGTGATAGAATTTTGTTTTTATATAAACGAGAGATGTTTACGTGTATAAGGGTGTAATGTGTTTAAAAAAAAAAATTAGGACTGGTTCTCCTTTAACCGGAGTTTCCGGTAAGAGTTTGTCATGAGTTATCAAAGGCATTATAATAGAAAAAACTAGCAGGCCAACCTCAGGACATACAGCGTACATTTGTCTGAAACCTCACAAAGATAGGCCTAACTATTTCGGAGTAAACAGGGAACAAACGCACACAAACACACAAATAGACGCCTTCACAAATGTTTGATTATATATTTGAGATATATAATGTATTTCATCCCAACACACACACACACACGCACACACACACACACACACACACACATATATATATATATATATATATATATATATATAATAAGTTATAAAATATATATGTCAATTACACTACCCAGAATATTCCGCGTTTTATCCAGGTTAGGGTTGATAAATCCTAGCGTGGATTAAATGCGGAATATTCTGTGTAGCTTAATTGCCATATATATTTTATAACTTACTACCGAGCTCTACCTATGTGTTGAGCACTGTTGAATTAAATACTTAAAGTTTACGCATAAATGTATACTTTCGTATAATGATTCATAGAAGATTATTTCTAGAAGATTTTAATAAATAGAAGTAGTCATATATATATATATATATATATATATATATAAATATATATATATATATATAAATATATATATATATATACATATACCCACATATGTATATATATATACATATATATGCATATATATATATATATATATATATATATATATATATATATGGGTGTGTACGTATATATCGGTGTGCGTCGAATCATATATATATATATGTGTGTGTTTGAATATATATATATATCTATATATATCTATATATATATATATATATATATATATATATATATATATATATATATATATACACGAATGTGTGTGTACGTATTTATCGGTCTCTGTCGAATCATATATATATATATATATATATATATATATATATATAATCGTGTGCGTTTTTGAGAGAGAAAATGCGTAGAGTGATGGCGTATTTGTCGGCTATTGGTTCCCGTCAATATATTGAATAAAAGAATGACTCAAGTATCGAATAATCCGATCGTTGTATGGAGACTCATGCCGAATTCTAAACACTTGACATCGTTTCACACATTTATTGGCATTGCATTGACCCCCTATTCCTACCCCGATTTCCGTACAAATTTCATGTCATGTTTCTTCCAACTGGGTAAGGGGTCAGGCCACGATTGTTTACTGATCCAATTTGGGCGAGGAACACTAAAAGACAAGTTACACTTTAAAAGGACTAAGCATCGCGGCTTGTACGTCTCAACAGTGTATGATCGCAGGTCAACGACAGGCCGATGCTGCGAACGCGTAAGTGCTACAGCAAACAAACTGTTTGAACTCGGG
Source organism: Euprymna scolopes (assembly GCF_053919585.1). Classification (NCBI taxonomy): domain Eukaryota; kingdom Metazoa; phylum Mollusca; class Cephalopoda; order Sepiida; family Sepiolidae; genus Euprymna; species Euprymna scolopes. The sequence continues at coordinate 10,899,534 of NC_136515.1, forward strand.
CCAAAATTCAGAAAGGAATACGTGAATACGTTGGGAGGGGCTTAAATTGGTTATCGTGTTTCAATCGGAGTCTTACTTCTTCCTAAATATATGCAGTGGCTTTGACGTTGTTTTTTATGGCTTATGAATGTCTCAAGTTTTGATCCCATGTCGCTTCATATTAAGCTTTCTTTTATTTTCTGGGAAACGATCTTGTAAGAAATGAATAACGTTGATATAGTTGTGATACTAGTAAAATAAAAGCAGTTAAAAGTGCAATACCACCCTCGGAGTCAACATAACTAATTAGCACGGCTGTGGCTACACCGTTCTCTTTTCATTGTTTGGGCTCTTGAGTATATATATGTTAATATCTTATGTGTTTTTATATAGTTCGAGGTTGATTGGCTAAGTCTTACTGTGAGATTCCACACACTGAAAAGAATATCCTGTTGGCACAGCCCTAATAATTAATAAATAATAAGCGTAAAATATATAATACTTATTATAACATTATAAATAACACCGTAATGCGTGGCAAACATCGTAACATGATATAAACCATATACCGGAGTTCTACTGTATTTTTAAAATTATGTTATATATTTTTTGATATTTTTACCAGGGCAGTTTAAATTAAGTCTCTCTTACCTTGTACTACATTTACGTTACTCCTTACAAAAAAGAAATCAATATACGATTTTACAAAATCTTGTATACATATAATTTTAATTAAAACGGATAATTTGATCTGGACTTTATATCTAAAATCCAGAGAATATTTTTTGGATTATGATCTACTTGCGATAAGGCAGACTCAATGTCGACATAATATAGTTCACTTGGAAATTATTATTTTCGTCTTATCTATATAAAACACTCTAAATTAAATGAAATTATAGCAATATTTATTAAATTATTATGCCGCATGAAGAATTTACTAAAATCTGAATAATCTATAATTAAACACAGCGTTCACACACTTGTTTTACGATCACACAATATAAAATTAAATAAAATGTAGATTTGTTCTATAATACACAATCTTTGTTCATTAGTATTATTTAGATCAGTTTTCTCATCTTGAGTGCTATTTGCACAACGCTTTTTTTTTGCAAATGCAAACTTAAATTTCTAGAGAGGTAAAAGTCACCATGGTCGTCTGTTTTTTTTTTTTTTCATAAAATATTGCGTAGGTTAGCTCTGCTGTATGAAGTTTCGATTTATTTCACACTCTGCAAAAAAAAAAAAAAAAAACATGAATAAATTACCAAATTCTAAAGACAGTTAAATTACTCAGAAGTTCTAAATGTGTAATTTCTTACTTATAAAGATTAAATCTTTTAATTAAATTCATAAATAAATTGTAAGTATTTAGAAACAAAATTTACGGAAATAAAAAGTACTGGTTTCAGCGTGTCTAATCTAATCTCGTATGTGTCTAATCTAATCTCGCATGTGTCCCATCTAATCCCGTATGTGTCTAATCTAATCCCGTATGTGTCTAATCTAATCTCGTATGTGCCTAATCTAATCTCGCATGTGTCTAATCTAATCCCGTATGTGTCTAATCTAATCTCGTATGTGCCTAATCTAATTTCGTATGTGTCTAATCTAATCTCGTATGTGCCTAATCTAATCTCGTATGTGTCTAATCTAATCTCGTATGTGCCTAATCTAATCTCGTATGTGCCTAATCTAATTTCGTATGTGTCTAATCTAATCTCGTATGTGTCTAATCTAATCCCGTATGTGTCTAATCTAATCTCGTATGTGCCTAATCTAATTTCGCATGTTCCTAATCTAATTTCGTATGTGTCTAATCTAATCTCGCATGTGCCTTATCTAATCTCCTATGTGTCTAATCTAATCTCGTATGTGTCTAATCTAATCTCGTATGTGTCTAATCTTGTTTCGGATGTTTCTCGCCTTATCAGTGCTTTTGTAACTAAATGTGTTTTTTTGTTTTTTTTTATTCGTTGTTTACTTAATTTAATAGTGAATCCCGCCCCGCATACTTAACTTTATAAAAGAGATATTGCTAGACATAGATTCATGCGACGATGGTGATATATATATATATATATATATATATATATATATATATATATATATATATATGTATATATACTAGCATTTCAGCTCGCCGATGCCCTGGTTTTTGGAGGTGGATGCTGAGCAAAAAATACCTGTCTATTTGTCTAAATTTGACCCCTATTATGACCCCTTAAAATTTATTGTTTTGAGCTCAAATTAAGTTATTAAGTTAGATCCATGTCCAAGAAACCTACATCTAAAATTTCTAATGTTACACCCCAAATCCTCAGAGGAGTTTGCTAGAGTTATCAAAGATCAAATCGTTGAAGTTTAACCCCTTTATCGCCAAATCTCAGTACCCTGTATATCAAATTTCGAGTCTGTTGACTGAAAATTTACAGAGTTATTACGCATTAAATGCCTTATAATATCTTTCCATTTAACGCTCTGTATTTCCTTTCGAAGTTTGATTGTTGCTATTTCTTTTTATGGGTATAGGGCATAATAGATTAACTGATTACTATGACAATTAAACGGCTGATTTTATGCAAGGAAATAGATAGAGACAAAAATTGTAAATGTAAACTGAATTAAAGGAATAATGAACTTTTGTAATATAGTCTTTTGTAATTTATTAATTATATATATATATATATACTAACAAAAGTACCCGTCGTTGACTGGGTTCAAAAACAGTCTACAGAAAATGGACTCTGATTTATGAAAGTATGATAGGTTATGAAAAGGAAAGGTTGTAAAGAGATAGCTTCGAATTTGGGGGTATCAAAACCAAAGAAAAATAGGATGAAAGTAAAAATAAAATAGATACACCCCATAATTTATTATACCGTACCTGTTCACACTCAAACACTTATCACAATATTCTGTGGATCTATGTGAAAAAACCTTGTTAAACTTTGTGACATATTTCCATTCTATGGAGGTCAGGCGCGAACGAACCCTCATAATTTTATTATACCATATTTCTTCAAACTGAAACATAATTATCAAAGTATACTTACGCATTCAGCTATATATATATATATATATATATATATATATATATATATATATATATATAATGTTTTTATATTTAGTACTTAAAACCTAGTACTTTGGAAGGATTGCAAGAGGCGTGGATCTGCTTACTCCCAGGAGTTTCCATTTGAAGTCTTATCATTCATTTCCCATTTAATGTACAATATACTATTTCTGCCTCAATGTCCATTTCCCTTATCCTATGTATCTAAAATGTTTGGAAAACTTTAAACACTTTAATGTTCAATGGTTATTGCTTTTAGCAAATCAGGTGCAAATCAATAAATAAATTTGCTAATATTTTTCCTCGCAAATAGATTTATTAAATTGTATTCTTTGTTTACAAACAATATAAAAGACTATATTTGAAGATTAACCTTTCCAGACAATCAAATGTAAATGTCTTAGTTTTTGTTGATTTACTTTATATTGTATATTGAGCAATTTTATTAAGCTGAGATTGTAATAATAATTTGTAATACCGAAAAATACTGTAATTGCCTTCCTTCCATTTAATTATTCTGAAGTGTATCTATCTATCTATCTAGTAATCTATCTATCTATCTCTATGTCTCTCTCTCTCTCTCTCTATATATATATATATATATATATACATATATATATATATACATATATATATATATGTATATGGGAAATTTTTTTAGCTAAGATTGTAATAATAATTTGTAATACCGAAAATCACTGTAATTGCTCTCCTTTCATTTCATTATTCTGAAGTGTGTCTATCTATCTAACTCTCTCTACCTCTCTCTCTCTCTCTCTCTCTATATATATATATATACATATACATATATATATATACATACATACCTGCATACATGCATACATACATATATACCTATACATACTAATTTAACTTTGCTGAAAAGGCGCAACGTTTCGTCAAATAACTAAAATGCGAGGACTGTCATCAGTAATTCAGAAACCCCATGTAAAATCGTTCATCTGAATTCGCTTGATATATGCATGTATCACTATATATGAAGAGCCATTGATATACTTATTAAAGATTATTCAAGATTTATACGATGGTTATATTGAATAAAATTCCATAACTTACATATCCTTTTCATTACATTACATGCAATTAATGATTACTAGTAGGATGAAACACTGGGATCTGAAGGTATTAAACATAAGTATAATATTTATTATGTCAGTCCTTTTGGGAAGTTTTTTCTTATTGCTGAGCACTATAAGTTGTAATTAGAGACGATCACTTAAACTTTCATGCACAGAATACGAAATCAAAATCACTAGACCACTCTCGGTTGGTTTTGACATTTACATCTATAATAATTATCACCTGTCTGTTTAAATGTACGTATTTATATATGTAGGTATTTTTGCCTTAAACGGTTCACAGAGGCAACGGATTTTTACGACGTCGGTAGCGTTTTTAAGCTTGACACTTTGGACCACAAATATTAGAAAATTGGCTAAAAACATTAATTACCTAACCCATACTGAGGACATTTCTCAAGGAAGGGGCAGTTATTTTAGCCGATATTTTCGAAAGTCGTCGCCTCTTTTTGATAGGCGAGCCTTAATTAAAACCTACGTCGCTTCCAGTTTTGAAATGGGCGCAATAGGTAAGAGTTTGAGACTGCCTGCTTACTTGCGCCTTTTTCTTTCTTTTTTTCAACACAGACCTCCAACAGGCAACACCGGCCATATAGGCCAGTTTGATATAAATGTTAATATCAACGGTATTTCTCGTGGCTGATATTGATTTATCTTTTTATTCCCTGTTAATTGGGCCAGAGATGGCTTAGGTACCGGGTAAAATATCCCGATCGGCTTTAAACATAAATCCATGTACTGGTCGTTTCCGACATGATGTAATCCTAGTGTCTGTAATTTCTTTAAAAAAATAATTATAGTAATAAGCATATAAATATATTGTATAGTATCATTTTTAATGGAGAGTAGATAATGCGGTGGATGTGTTATCGGCAGCTCCAGTAACTCTTGCTTCTCCTTTTTTGTCCATCACTCATTCAAATGAGTGATTTTTCTGACAAAGGGTGATGAAAAAGCTGCTTCCAGGTCGGTATTACTTTGTGAGCAGTAGTGTGAGATGTCGGAATTTTTTTCTGTCTCTATATCTATCCTTGTCGCCATGTAACTAGTAAGGGTGCTGGAGGTAAACCTTTGTCTGGGGTGACGTTATCCGCCTGATAGTCAGGGACCTGAACCTTTAATTAACCACTAAGGAGGCTCTCCTATCAGCAGGAGCAAAGTACTGGGGCTGCTATATTTTCATTTGGTGAATGGATTCTGGACCTTGCATTAGTATCTGGTGGGGCTTCTCGATGCCATACTAGTGGGTAATTGTTACGGCTTTACTTTTTCATGTGCTACAAAAAAAAACATATCCTTTTCTCTCTGTTGGTCCCTTTCATTCTTGCTCAAACCAAGTATGCTGACCTGTTCCACAAACCCCAAAACCTCAACATCTCAAAACCTAGAACCCCATCTTCCAACGTAGACCCCTACTAGCTTGTCTCCTTCTCCAACATCAGGGGTCTACGTTCCAACCTTCCAGAGGTAGAAACCCAATTACAGGAGACGAAACTGGGCATGTTCTTTCGAAGCGAAACTGGAATAGGGCCGATCACTTCCCTAGATGAGTTCATAATTAATGGATACTCTAACGTAACATCGAAATCTGACCCCTTAGATCGCCATGGTCATGGAATATGTGCCTACATTAAAGATGGCTTCCCGTGTGGCAGGAATATCTCGAGAGAAGACCCTAGTTTACCTTATATGTGCTTCCGGGTTGCACTAGCTTACACCACTGCATTTGTATTTGCCCTCTATCACCCCCACACCAGCGGATTTACTACCTTTAAGTGTATATCTGAGAAAATATACCACATCCTGTCTGCACATCCCTCGGCCAACATTCACATTTGTGGTGACGTCAATGTCCATAACGTGGAATGGCTGACCCACTCAAATAAGACAGTTGACGAGGGGAGGTTCTGTCATGACTTCGCCATTGCCTATGACCTCACTCAGATTGTTCGCAAGCCCACTCGAGTGCCAGATACTACCGGTCAGTTTGCTAGCCTTCTAGACCTTTTTCTCTCAACCTCCCCTGAGCTATGTCCATGTACTGTTCAATCTCCTCTAGGATCCCCGACCACTCTCTTGTATCAGTTAAAGATAAAATGAAATGTAATAAGTCCCCAGATTACCCCTCCACCGTACTGTATACCGATACTCCATGGCTGACTGGAATTGCTTCCGTACATTAATATCTGATCTACCACTACATTTCATGTTTAAAAGGGATGTGTCCTCTATAGTATCAGACCTAACCGAATGGATAATTGTAGGCATAGACCGATTCATACCATCTAAAATATTCCAACAAAAACCTAACAGCCAGTCATGTTTTTCCCCAGAATGTGCTGCTGCCATTATGCACAGAAATAACTTTTTCCATAACTACCAAAGTAATAGATGCACTGAGACTAAAGCTGTTTCAGGAACACCAGCAACCACTGTAAAAGAGTAATAGAAATGCAAGAGAGCTATATGTCCAGTCTGTTAAATCCAAAGTAGCTCATCAGCGGCTTGGTTCCCACCAGTTTTGGCAAATAACAAATAGGATCCTGAACAGAAGTGTGTGTTCCATCCCAACCATTATCAATTGACCAGAGGCCATCTCGTCAGCATCAGACAACACCGAACTATTTGCAAAGAACTTTGCAGCTAAATCTATCCTATGCGACGAAGGCTTTCAACTCCCCATATTTCCTCCTATAATACAACACAAGCTAGGTAATATACAAATACCTCTGCGTGAGGTCGCCAAGCTAATCAAGAACCTTGATTCCAGTAGAGCAACTGGCTCTAACAGAATCCCAATTACACTGTTAAGAAAGCTTCAACCTGAACTTAGTCCCATACTTACAAAACTGTTTAAGCGTTGCCTTAACGTGAAGTGCTTTCCAACACCCTGGAAAACCTCATCAGGATGCCCTGTGTTTAAGAATTCAGGTGATAAGTCCTCTCCCTCTCAGTACAGACCTATAAGTCTCCTGTGTGTTATGAGTAAGTTGCTGAAATGCACACTAAACAGAGAAATAGTCAACCACCTCAAAAGAAATAATCTCCTTAGTGACACGCAATATGGTTTCCGTTCTCCAAGATCTACTACAGATGTGCTAACGGTTATATCTCATAGGATTAGCAAATCTCTCGACAAAGGCTTCTTTTCTAGGGTAATTGCACTTGACATATCAAAGGCCTTCGACAAGGTATGCCATAAAGGCCTACTTCACAAGATTTCCAGCTACGGTATAACTGGAAATGTATTCTCAATCATTAACTCATTTCTCTCTGATAGGCTCATAAGTGTAGTGGTCGATGGACAAAAATCAGAGGCCTGCAGTATTAATGCTGGAGTCCCTCAGGGGTCAATCCTGGGCCCAACTCTTTTCCTGATCTACATCAATGATCTCCCTAAACACATACTTAAATCATTCGTTGGCATCTATGCTGATGACACGACCATCTACGGCAACACATCAAAGGCTGTAAATGACAAAGTTCTCTCTGATTCCCTCTCCTCTGATCTCGAGCGTGTAGTTCAGCGGGGGAAGACGTGGCTGCTTTCCTTTAATGCATCTAAACCCAAGCTCCTATCTTTACACCATCAACGCTCTGATCCCCATTTGGCATCAATTGTAATGGATGGCTCTCGCCTAGGAGAAGCTCCATGATTTGGCAAGCTTCTGGGCTTGCCCTTTACTCCTGATATGAAATGGAACACGTACATCAAGTCTGTTGCCAAGGTCGCTGGACAGATGGGGGGGTTCCTTCTACGGCTCCAGAAGATATCTTACTACTGATGCAACTCTCTATCTATATACAAGCCAAGTATGCCCAAGGATAGAATACTGCTACCATATGTGGCCAGGAGCTGCTAAAAATAGACTTTGTGGCTTAGTGGGGGATGCCCTTTTTTCTTCCCGACAACCTCTCTCCCACAGAAGGGAATTTGCGAGCCTGTCTTTGTTTTACCGTTATTTCCATGGCAGGTGCTGGTCTGAGCTCCAACATCTGGTCCCCCCTCGCTAATCTTTTACGAAAAACATCCGTCTAGCTGAAGCCCCTGTCAAAAATTTCCCCCACTCTCTATCTATGCCTTATCAAAACGTTGAATCCATGAACACGGCTACTTTCTTAGAACAGCGCGCCAGTTGAACTCTGTTCCGTCTGCCTTTTTTCAACCTGACTACTACTTGGATATCTTCCAATCCAACGTAAACAAATTTCTGAGGAACCGCCCCCTTAAGTAGACACTTTATGAAATCTCATCAGTAACGTACAACGTACTGCACATGCAATAACCCTTATCCCTGAGTGATTGCCGGGCCTTGAAAAGTGGTGACCTCCTTGTAAAAAAAGATCAAAAATCATTAATTGCAATGCAAGCACTTGCATATAATTTCTTGTTCAATCTACTTATCGCATTTTACCAAATCAGACAAACATTTGTGATTCTGCCTATTCAGACTTCTGTTCTTCGTGTAAACATAAACGGAGTACCTTGTGTCATGTACTATCTACATGGTACCAGTCACTTTAGATCACAATGAGATCGAAAAAAATGTGGAAATTTTGAACACACAATGTGAGCAAATAAACCAGAACCTATTACTGTCGAGGACACCATGATTTAGTTTTACAAAGGAATAGATGCACTGCGACGAAGGATAGCTTCTAAAGTTAAAATGCCGAGTGGAGTAAATGTTTGGAAATTTTCTTTTAAAGAATAAGATATCTCAACAATTTTCAGTCCTCATTATCTAAACAGAAAATAACAAGATATTGTAGAATGGTTCGATTTAAGGGAAGATTTCCGTCCTCATTGAATTTGCCATATTCTACAAAGAATTCCGGGAGGAGGCATACGGACCAAAGAAACAGGACACCTGTCATCTCGGACAGATTTTCTAAAACTTCTCGGAAAAAATAATTGCAAATAAATTAAATTAAATATATTATCAATATAATTGGTATTTAAACTTGATGAAATAACTTAAATGGAACACTTAAAGCCACTCCTTTGCAAGAAACTTAAACTAACACACGGCTATTTAATAAAATCTATGTTCCTCAATATAATACACAAATGAGGTGAACGCTAAATCGTATATTTTAAATAATCATACTATATATAGAAATAAATTAAAAAAATAAATAATGGACCTTTTGTACATATTAATCTAATTTTGCACATAAAAATGGACAGGAATATGAATTTATATATATATATATATATATATATATATTTATATATATATATATATATAATAAATATATATATATGCACATATATATGTATATATATGTATGTATATATGTATATATATGTATGTATATATATGTATGTATATATATATATGTATATATATGTATATATATGTATGTATATATGTATATATATGTATATATGTATATATATATAATTATATATTATGATTTCTCGTAACAATTAATATTGATGTTGATTTCCTGGAATTCTAATAGACCCACCCATTTCGTTTCTTACAAAAAGAGGAATCATGGGCCACAATCTGAAAGTAGCTTCTGATCGTCTTAAGAACATAGCTCAATAAGCATCAACCAGGATTTTGTTCTGAGCGAAAAGACTACAAGATTAACGGACGTTATAATTTCTCCATGTTGAACTGTTAATAAATGACCTGTCCAGTGGAAGAAAACCGGGTCGGTAGCATCAAGAGTTGCAGTACCGCCGTGAGCTACCGAAACTGTTTAATAACACTGGTTGGTGGCTGATGAGGGCAGGGTATCGAATATGTTTTCACACAGTGTATGATTAGTGCGTATATATATATATATATATATATATATATATATATATATATATATATATATATACGCATATATATATATATATATATATATTACTATTAGAGAGATAAGAGAGGGAGGGAGGGAGAAAAGAGATCGGTACAATTTCTATATATCAATTATTAGAATGTTTATAGTGATATCCATAGCAACTACGAACACAGATGGGGTAAAGGTGATGAGTTTTAACGCTAATTAAAAAAGACGTTAAATATATTTAAATTAATGAACCGGAATATTCTCTTGCGCATATGAATGGACACCAGTTTGGTTAAATAACAAATAGAGGGAGATCATTGCGATCCTAATAAAAAAGGCAGAATTCCAAATATGATCTATAATAAAGACAATATTTAAATAATTACATTTTTAATTTCTGTATTTTCCGAAAACGTGTAACGTTAGAAAATGATCACCAATTTACATAAACAATACTATTTTAAACTGTGATACTTTTGATTGCAAAATAGATATACGTAAATAAATATGCAAAGGCAGATTTATATATAAAATATTCACATTGAAAATCAAATATGGTTGTAAACGATGGCGCTTATCAACGCATCAACGCATGGCGCATCAACGTTACATTATCAGAAAATGCCTATAAACTTTACGCATGTTATTTATTCTTATGTTTTTTTTTCAATTTTTTTACAAGCAAATTCTATTTTGAATTAAAAGTAAAACAAAATAACGTGTTTATCTTTAAACTAGCTATATTTATGTCAGTTAAACTGTTCGGTGGGTTCTTTTCTACATGAAACACATGTACAACGTGAACCAAAATATGAACGAAATATGAGTGTGAATTAGAGGCGCCTCTTTGAGTTAAATCGAAACTTACGATATATATATATATATATATATATATATATATATATATATATATATATTTATATATATAAATGAGCAGGAGAGGATTTCTTCGAAACTCCGCGCATTAAGGACTATCCACTTATCTTGTGCTTCCTATTTTAAAATTAAATATGTTTTAACTCTTTTTCAAGATGTCTTTTAACATGTTTTATTAATCATTTGTTCATATATATATATATATATATATATATATATATATATATGTGTGTGTGTGTGTGTATACCACGTCTCCTTTTGTCTTCGACAGACAATTAAAAGCCACTGTATGGTTGGGGATGCCTACGCGTGGAGGCTTTGTGGCACAAGGTTCGCAATATTAAACCAAACTTTTCCTGAGTCGACATTGTTTTTTAACATGTTTTATTAATCATTTGTTCATATTATAAGCTCTATTTCCTTTACGGTTTTATTGAGCTTTTATATCTGGTTGAGATTACTTTACTTGTAAATATTAACTCTTTAATATTTATAATATATTTTAAGTTTACCATCTTGATTAACTTGGTAAACTTATTGTAATTTTTATTTATTTTTATTTCTTTTATATATATATATACACACACACACACATATATATATATAATTATATATATATACATATATATATATAATTAGTTTTTTTTTAGAGAAAGACATCCAGCAGAGTGCTCAATTAGAAGGATAATACGAAAATAAAAGCATACTATTTACATTTTGTTTACAGAAAGTTTTAGATGAGATAAGCACATTTATTATAGATCTTTCTCTGCATTCCATGTTTAAAACTAATGTGTTTTCTATTATGCCAGACATGACAGAACGGTCAAAAGTATGTATAAACCGCTTTCTACCCTCAAAAATTTTCCAGCAAAAACCTAACAGCCAGCACTGGTCCTCTTGAGAATGTGTAGCTGCCATTACGCACAGAAATCACCTATTCTATTGCTTCCAACGAAATAGACGTACGGAGACTGAAACCGCTTTCATGAATGCCACAACCACTGTAAAACAATAATAAAAGAGAGTTGTATGTTGAATCCGTTAAGTTCAAAGTAGCTGAACAGTCACGTGGTTCCCACCAGTTTTGGCAAATAGCAAACATAGTCTTGAACAGAAGCATGAGCTCTATCCCAACTATCATCATTGGACCTGAGGTAAACTCGTCAGCATCAGCCAAAGCCAGACTCTATGCCAATACCTTTGCAGCTACTTCTAACCTATGCGACCAAGTCCGTCAAACCCCTCTTATTTCCACCTGTATTAAAAAACACGCTATGAGACATACAAATATATGTGCGTGATTTTGCGAAACTGATAAAAAAAATCTTGATTTCAGTAAAGCAACTAGCCCTGACGGATTTCCAATTATACTGCTGAAAATAATCCAACCAAAACTTGCTCTAATACTTACAAAGCTGTTTAAGCGTTGTCCTAAGGAGAATTGCTCCCCAACGCCCTGGAAAACTTCATCAGTATGGCCTATATTTAAGAATTCTGGTTGTCGATCATATTTCTCTCAGTACACACCAATTCGTCTCTTGTCCGTCATGAGTAAGTTGCTGGAATCTGTGTTAAATAGAGAAGTGGTCAATTATTTCAGCAAAAATAATCTTATTGCTGGCATACAACACGGTTTCCGTTCTGCTAGATCAACAGCAGACCTGCTGGATGTTATATCTCAGAGAATAAGTGCATCTCTTGACGGAGGCTGCCTTTCTAGGGCAATTGCTCTTGACTTATCAAACGCCTTTGATAGGGTATAGCATAAAAGTCTACATCATAGGATATCAGCTATAGTATAGCTGGAAATGTTTTCTCTATTATTAAATCATTTCTGTCAGATAGATTCATAAGAGTAGAAGTTTACTGGCAGAAACTAGAAGCTCTCAGTATTAATGCCGAGGTTCCTCGGAGGTCCATCCGGGGCCTAACTCTCTTCCTGATCTACATTAATGATCTTCAACATAATATCCTAAGATCATTCGTTGACATTTATGCTGACGATACTACACACTATGGCAACGCATCATAATCCGTAAATGACAAAGTTCTCTTCGACTCTTTCTCCTCTGATCTTGAGCACGTGGTACAATGGGGAAAGCAGTGGAAGTCTACTTTAAATGCATCTATAACAAAGCCTCTATCTTTACATCTTCAACGCTCTGATCCTTATCTGGCATCATTTGGAGTGAATGGCTGGCGTCGTAGAGAGGCTGCATGTTTTGACAAGCTTCTGTGTCTGACCTTTATTCCTGAGCTGAAATGGAACACACACACCTAATTTAATTCTCTAAATATATAAAAGCCAGATACGGTTAATGATAAAGAACTGTTGCCACATCTGGGCAGGAGCTGCTAGAAAGTTTAATCCTGCCTTGGCAGAGTTCTAAAATCGTGGGGGATGCGCTTTTCTCATCTCTGCCACCTCTTTACTACAGACGATACGTTGTGATATTTCTCTGCTTTATCGTTATTTTCATTGCAGGTGCTCAGATGAGCTTCAATCTACGGTGCCCCTTCGTCAAACATTCACGAAAAACACTCTTCTAGCAAAAACCACTATCAAATATTCCCGACACGCGTTATCTGTGCCTAAACATAAACGTAGATTCCATGAACAAAGCTTCTTTCTTAGAACTGCACGTCTGTGGAACAGTCTTGCGTTTATCAGCTTTCCAGCTGACTACAATTGTATTATCTTCAAATCCAACGTAAAAAAATGTTCTTGACAGACCATGCTCCTAAGTAACCCAATTTATTATATCTCCACTACTTATGTATACACATGAACACTTTTCTTACGGGTGGCCTCCGGACCTTGATAAGTTGCAATGCCTTTGTAAAAAGCAATAGGTAATGGTACCGTCAGTTACTGAGTATTGGTTGAATAGAGCTTTATGCGGTTATCAAAAACGGTCCTTAATTATCGGGTAGAAAGAAAATATAAAAAATGTATATACATATATATGTATATATTATTTTTAATGAAGAATAAAAGCAATGACATTTCATTTAGAATTGTATTGACCTCTCTCTCTCTCTCTCTCTGTCTCTCTCATATATATACATATATATATATATATATATATATATATATATATATATATATATATATATATAAGTTTTTATTTTTTATTACCGTATCTTGCTGTTAAGTTACAATATTGTTTCAGCTACCCATCCGTTTTTGGGGCCTCTGTAGCATCCTCAGACTTTTACCGAAATGTTCGTTATGATGGGATGAAATAGTGAATGATGTAAGGGGAGGGGTGCGAGAAGAGCAGAAAAAAGAGGAAGGGAACAAGGGGGAAAGGTGGGAGTGAGTGATTGGTATGTCGGTAATGTTTTAGTTTTGGAGTTAAAGGATCTTAGGTGGTTGTGTGGGAGAGTCTGGAAAGTTCATTTCTGGTGTGGCTAAGGGCATAGGAATACATGGAGGGCGGAGGAAGATATGTAGGGGTAGGAGGAGGGGCTTACTTTAAAATTCGAGTCTTAATATTTAAGTTTTTTTTGCGGGGGCGTCTCGTTGGTGAGATGATTTCTTGATAAGTATGTCTTGACCTGTTGGGTGTTCGCTTAGGTTCGTAGGCGGGGGGGGAGCTATGATTCGGTTTATTTATTTGGTTTTTATTTGTTGTTAAGTGCTTGGAGAGGGTTAGCTAGCGGCCGTGCGCGCGAGCACACATATGCTTACGTATACACATATATACTTAAAGAAACGTTCAAATGTACACATACATCTCCGCCCTGGCGTAATATATATATATATATATATATATATATATATATATATATATATATATATATATATATATATATGCATGAGTAAATGCTTAGGGAATTGATTTTGCTTTCATTCTTTATAGTAATGTTGGTTTGGAGATAAACAGAACTATTGAAGATGGACGGGATGTGAATCGTCAGTTTAACCAAAAAAATCTGATTACAAAATTGATAAATAAAAAACCGTGAAATGTGTTTATACATATGAATTTAAGCCAGTATAAATGGCCTGCTATTGATTTAATGTCGGGAAGCCAAAAGACAAAAATAATTAAATGAATAAAACTCGGAACAAAAACGATTATCAACACCAATAACAATTCCTAATTGATTAAAGTAACGTTCTTCATTTGCTAATGTATTAGACAGACCGCATCTACTTTCTTGTTTACTGCCTTATAATCAACTTTATAAATAATACATTAAAATGACTTATATTTAATATGCAAAATTTTAAAAGTGCGCCATGATTATAATCACAAACAGTCAATATTCAGGCACGTTAAAATGTATCTGACAATATAGCATAATGGTCAGAAGCTTTGATTGTTATTTAGGCGGTCGGGTTTCGATCTTGGTTTTATGTAAATATATATATATATATATATATATATATATATATATATGTGTGTGTGTGTGTGTGTGTGGAGGTACAGAATGTATATATAGTTTTAAATAAAATAGACGTAAGTTTCTCAAGAGCTCTTTCGGCTATCATGTCATCAGGAGAAAATCGATAACATAAAAAAATAATATTATGTCGAAAGTTTAAAGAGGTCTAATGGGGAACTATTGAATTTGCCAAAAGTACGGGGACAACTAAACTTACGTTTATTAACGTTTAAGAACGATTAAAATATTGGCACAACGAGGGTAAAAAAGCGAGAGAAAAGATTCAAAGTTCCCCAAAGAGAAACAATGTGTTTGCTGTTTCCTTTTGTCGGCACAAATAAGGTGTACGCACCGTAATAGAGAAAAACTCCAAAATCTGTAAATGGTTTCTGGAGTCCGCTCTATGTAGCACCCCGAACCATTCTATTTTATAACTATCGGCAGAGCACGGTTTGCCAACCAAATGCTGGCCAATAGCAGTGCCCAAGGCTGCAGAAGGAGGGAGACTACCATACCCCATCCTCCCTAGTCTGATCTTCGATGGAACATGCTGGTTTATACGAGCCAAAATGTGCAAGAATGTTCGCCTAACATAACCAGCATCGCACTGGCATTTTACTTGATACACAATATTGCTATTTCGGATGTAAGAGAAACTATCCTTTCAAAAAAATAAATAAAGCGGGTTTCGTAGTATATACCAAACGCAAGGTCACAGAAAAAAAACAAACAGTCGTAAATACTTCTTCGAATCTGTTTGGAAAGTCTGTATATATTTTCCCAATTTACGTTAATTTTAAATAAACCAGGCATTTCAAAGATCCACACTTTTTAGGGAATTAAACTTTTTAAACTTTCGACATAATATTATTTTTTTACGATATCGATTTTCTCCTGATTAGATGATAGCCGCAAGAGCTCTTGGGAAACTTCCGCCTATTTTATTTAAAACTATCTATCTCTCTCTCTCTCTCTCTCTCTATATATATATATATATATATATATATATATATATATATATATATATATATATATATATATATATATATATTGTAAAATTCGCTTTAATATGATATTATTTCATTAATGCAAGTGCCGTAGCTATTATTATATGGTATTAGACGCAGTATATAGTAATCATTTGAAAAGTTTAAAAAAACATGACTCGTGCGCCACAACCGAGAATCTAAACAAAAACATTTAGCATATGATTTACTTTTTCCCTTTTACTTCATTGCATGAGCTATGAAGAAATATTTGCTGCAGGGTGAAAAGTTAAACCATGAACGAATAGCTATTACTTTACTCGTGCATATTTGTAATTCTGTGGTTTGACGTTCAGATGACAAATTCCATTTCTTAAATGTTCACCGAATGTTCCAGGCTAAATCTCAAATATAATGTTTTGCATGGGTGCAAATGTCTTTAATATTTAGTTTAAAGTCCGCAGATTAAAAAAAAAAACTGACGGAGATGTTTTTATAGGCTTTAGTTAATAATAACCAACATATCAATGCTTATGTA
The DNA here is from genome assembly GCF_053919585.1 of Euprymna scolopes. NCBI lineage: Eukaryota > Metazoa > Mollusca > Cephalopoda > Sepiida > Sepiolidae > Euprymna > Euprymna scolopes. The sequence goes on from NC_136515.1 coordinate 10,916,283, forward strand.
AAAATGAATTCAATTTTGAAAATATAATCCTGGGAATTATAAATATATATATATATATATATATATATATATATATATATATATATATATATATATATATATATATATATATACGTGTGTGTGTGACTTAGTTCCCTATAAATCCCCGAACGTCTATAAAGATTTTCTTTCAAACTGATCGTATAAGTCTGGGAGTAATTTTAGTTAAGATTTTTCTCAGAATACCACGGATAATTACAGATAATCGACTATTTTAACCGTTTTTTGAATTTGTAATACCATTTTTTTCATGTCATCGCTTAGCAACCAACATAGAACAACGTGCCGTTAAAATCCTACTTTGGGTACGTTGATAGCATATTTTTTGTTGTTTCTTTTTTTGCATGGCGTTGTCTGTAGGTTCAAACTCCGCAAGTACATTTCTTCTGGTTCCATTAATTTTTTTGCATTTATATTTTTTCCGTTAATTTTTCCCATTAATTTTTCCAATAACTTTTATCCAGTAATTTTTCCCATTAATTTTCCCCATGATTTGTTTCCATTAAGTTTTTTCTAATTTTTTTTTCCAATTATAATAAATACTTCCAGAAAACTAGAAAATTTACGTGTTTTTCTCCTTTTATGGAATTACGTCCACTCTAAGTTAAACAAGCCACACATAAGTTTCTTTTTTTTTCGTTAACTGGTAAGATGTGTATATGAAATAATTCTATAAAAAAAACAGTACGTTCTCTAGAATGCAATGCCAAGCAACATATATTTGAATTAAGTTAGTGCATGGTTTCGATTACAATAAAAATATAGGAGTGTGAAATATCATTCAATCGCGAGAAATGGCGGGTCTACTACTAATATACATGATGATGATTGCAACGTTTTGTCAGACGAGTGCCACTCCCTCAGACACTTAAATTCCATGAGCCCACAAATTACTTCCATTAGCCACAGGACCATTTAATTAGACACATGCCTGATGGAGTATCTATACACATATGATATTACAGTCTTATCTTTGTACGACAGCTAAGACTCTCTCTCGGTTCAAAATGTTGAGATCCAGCAACAAGCAAGAGCAAGATAGCCAGCAACAAGTTTAACTGCAGATCAACTGAATGCCTATAATGGTCACCCGCTTTATGTTTTTTTTTTTAAATAATATATTTGCTTCTCCGAGAAAGGTTGCCTTCACCAAGGCTTACGGGATCCCTCTCCACTAGTATACCCACACACACTCTCACACACACACACACACGCACGCACACAAAATCACACACACACACACACACACACACACATATATATATATATATATATTACGTGAGTAAGTAATGCATCAAGTTAAGTAAACTTTTCCATTATATCTATCTTTTATCACACGCCTTGATCGCATCATCTTTTTGTTTAATCTTTGTAATCACTTCTATTTCAAGCATGTCATCATCTTTTCTTTCGTTTCATTTTGCATCTACTGTTAAGTAGATTTCCGCTGATCGATAGCGCTCACCAGCCGATTGAAGTTCCATCTTCTTTAAGTGCTGATCCATTACAGTGAAGTAGCCCAATGCACTTCGCACGGAGTTGTCGGCCTTGCATCAGCCATCGATACAGAGGTCGCTTCTCCCACTGGCCTCGCTTTCAACCGGTACTATTAAGCTACTTACTGTTTTCACCATTCCACTGCACTCTCACATCTAGTAAAATAATCCACTCTTTTTTTTTTTGAGCGAAGCTGAAAATGTTCTATAAATATTCCGACTATTTTTAACATTTAGCGGCAATTTGATTCAGTCTTTCTTTTTCTTTTTTACAACTTAAAACGAACATTACAAATATGAATGGCTCCACTTCTTTATATATTTTTATTCTATCGATGAACACTAGAGATACCATCAAGGTGTTCGTAGTTCGAATTTAATTCCTTCCCCATAATTAATATTCTAATTAGAATGTAACAAATATCTCGTTTTTTTCTTCACATAAAAACCTACTGTGTTTCTAGAAAGAATATTGACAAGTGAAAATTGTTTGTAAACCAAGACCAGCAAATAAATTTTTGATTAATATGATATGGTGACGATGGTATATTACTATAAAAATGGACCCACCCGTATTATTATTATTCAAATAACATCTAACACATAGAATGGTTTTAGAATGGGAAATCCTTTTCTGTAATAAAAAGTAAATTCTGTTTCTGTTTTTTTTTTATATATTTCCACAATTGCATTAATGCAGTTTGTCTGTAGGTTCAAACTCCGTACGTAAATTTATTTTTTTTCACTTTTTTCCTTAACTATAAAGAATTTAGAAGATGTACGTTTTTTTAAGGGGGGCTTTATTTTTCATTACGTGGTCTGTAGATTCAAACTCCACACTTGAATTTCTTAATGTGTGTTTTTTTAAATATATTTCCACAATTACATTAATGCAGTTTGTCTGTAGGTTCAAACTCCGTACGTTAATTTATTTTTTGCACTTTTTTCATTAACTATAAAGAATTTAGAAGATGTACGTTTTTTTTAAGGGGGTGGCTTTATTTTTCATTACGTGGTCTGTAGATTCAAACTCCACACTTGAATTTCTTAATGTGTTTTTTTTTCGTAAGCTTGAAAGAATTTTATATGAAATAATTTTATAAAAGAAACAGTAGCTTCTCTAGCGTGTAATGTGGAGTAACACATATTTGAACTAAGTTGTCATGTGAAGCTTTTTCCCGGGCGATTTCACGACTTTCAAAGAACAGTAACAACCTAGGAGTGTGAAATATTCGTTGATCATCATCCAATCCCGGGCAACGTCGGGTCTCCCTGCTATTATTATTTTAATGGCTCGTACTACTGATCTTATCTTGCGTGATACGAAGTAAAATCACAGAAAAACGACAGTAAAGAAAAACTCGACTCAACATAGTAGTGAATGTGCTTGGCAAAACACCTACTCAGGCAGCTTGTAAAAATATCTGAACATTCAAATATAAGGCCACGATTGATATTATATACAGACCTATGCATATTAAAGTTATGGAAATACTATTCTCATGTCATGGAAAATAAAAATAAACGTAAAACAATTGTTGTGTCTATTAACATCCCCTTTTAATTTAATTCCAAAACGTTCCCGAAATTATTGATAAATAAAGCAATTTGTTTATTTATAAAATTTGAAAAGAAATTTTAAATGTTGGTATTGTATATGTATTACTTTTTATTGATTGATTGATTGGTTTAATAATGTTTTTATTAAAAATACTATTTTACGTTAATATTTTGATAAAGGATTATCCATTCGAATTATTTGGATTCTTACGATGTTCTTAATTAAGTGCGGTTTTACAACGTATCAGTTGATGAAGTCTTCGGCATTTGTCTGGTGAGTTTTGGTGAAATTGCAACTGTTTCTGCTTAACTAGGGCATTTGGACGGAATTTCGAACGGAAGCATTTATTATGTAATATGTACAGGGACCCGGCAATATTTTTTCTGACACTTTGAAAAAGGTACTTCAAAGTGGTTACTAGTGCGAACAACTTGAGACTTTAAGCCCGTAGTTGAGGAGTGAAATATAGTTTGGGTTTGATAATTTTAATTTTTTTGTGATTTTTTGCGAAAACTATTTTTCGGACATGACAAAAATCCTATTTTATAAAGAGCTATGTTCTCTGCTGGTACACTTAGCCCTCGTTCTTAGAATCACTTATCTGTTCTATTCTACTGGCGAAACATTTAAATATAATGAGAGGAAATGCATTCAAATGAAGTCGTTTGCTTTGTAGGGAACCAGCGGGAAGATCGCCTCAACATCAATAAGATCGCCATGGGTGTGTAGTTGTCGAAATGAACGGTCGAATACATGCTGCAAACAAACTCAAAGCGGAAAACGAAGAGAGGACAGAAAAGATCAATTGGCAAGAGGACTGAAAGTAGAATAAAGAGGACTGTGACACGGCTTTTGACATTTGGAGAAAAAATTACAGCAAGAACAGTGAAGGTGGCATATGAATTGGATGGAAACGTCCAAACAGGACAAAAAATGCTGCATAGGAATAGTTTCAAGTATGCAAAGCCAAGAAAAATACACTAACAAAGAAACATAACTGAGCATAACTGCAGAGTGTAAAAAAAAAAGACTGATTAAATGTCATTTTTATTTTAGCTGACGGAGTGGTCGGATGATCCCAGTGGAGATAGAACGGAACAGGAACATAGCTCAGGGGAAGTTATGAGAAAAAGGTCTAGAAGGATTGCAGACTGACCGGTAGTATAGGGCACATGGGTGGGTTCGGGAACAATCTGAGTGAGGTCCTATGCAATGGCAAAATCATGACAGACTCTTCCCTCATCATCTGTCTTATTTGAGTGGGGCAGCCATGCCACATTATGGACATTGCACTCACCGCAAATTTGAATGATAGGTTAAGGATGGACAAACAGGATTGGGTCAATTTTCCAGATATACTCTTAAAGATAGTAACCCCACTGGTGTGGGAACGATAAAGGGCAACTATAAATGCGGTTATGTAAGCAATTGCAACCCGAACGCACATATAAGGTTAATTATGGTCTTCTCTGGAGATATCCCTACCAGGTGGGAAGCTATCTTTAATGTAAGCACATATTACATGCCCTTGGCGATCTTGGGGAGTTTCATATGAATTGCGAAAAAATAATTATTACTGACACGTGTTGCGTCGTCTACGATTTCATCAGAGAGAGAAATCGGGACCCTATAATAAGAAGCGTACAACTCTACCAGTAGGCTATCTCGCCAGCCTGCTGAA
>NC_136515.1:10926059-10936059 GCF_053919585.1 Euprymna scolopes
TCCCGAACGACTTCTGGTGTTGGTTGAGGAACGTGGAGAGTGGATGGGGGTAGTTACGGCATATTTGATAGCCGGAGACAAAATTCTCTAAACAAAAACCGTTTAATGTCCACGAAACGCGACGCAAAAATTTCCAAGGCCGAATCATAATAATTTTCAGACGGCGCTAATGATATTGGTCGTGGGGCAATTACGATCAAATTTAATGCAAGCTCTTCTTGTTTCAATTCTTTCAGGCTAAAACAATTTATTTAGTTTAACTCTTTAATAAGCGGAAACAACGATGCACCCCCAAACCCACGGGGCATAATCATGACCTTCTCCGTCTTTTATTTTTTTTTTTCATATCTTTACTTCGTAATCGAATTATTACTAATTCGTCAGAATTATTTCGGTTTTATTTCATGATTCTGTTCTGTGTCATGTCATATTAATATAATAAATGGGTATACTCATATTAAATAACACTAAAATATGTTATGCATATCTATCAGGTTCACCTTTGCGTCAGTGTTTAAAAAGAACATGTCTGCTATAGTATAAGTACTGACGGAATGGCCAATTGTAAGTAAACACCGTATAGAGATGAGACAGTATAGCTGCGCATGTCTTTCCAATTATTAAATCATTTTTCTCTGATAGATTCATAAGAGCAGTGCCTGAAGGGAAGAAATAAAAAAGCTTACAGTATTAATGCTGCAGCCCCTCAGGTATCCCTTCTAGGCCCAACTTTCTTCCTGATCAACATCAACGATCTCCCAACTCACATCCTAAGATCATTCGTTGACATTTATATTGACGACATTACCGTCTATTGCAACACTTGAACAATAAATTTCTCTCTGATTCTCTATATTTTTTTTATTGATCACGTAGTGCAATGGCGAAAGAGGTCGGCTTAATTTTAATGCATTTATTACCAACCTTCCCACTTTAAATCATTGTTCAACGTTCTGTCTGGCAACAACTGAAATGAATACATCTCGTCTTTGTGTTGCCAAGCTTCTAGGTCTGACCTTTACTCCTGATCCGAGATGGAACATCAACTCCTTTTCCAACGTTGCTGGAAAAATTGTTGGATCGCTGCATTGCACTTGTAGATATCTCACTGCTTATGCAATTCTCTTCATGTGTAAGCACGCTCAAGGAAGAAGTACTGTTGCAACATCTGGGCAGCTAATCCTGCGTTGACAGAGTTCAAGATAGACTCTTTAGCCTACTGGGAGATGACATTTTTTCTTCCCTGCGACCAATTTCCCACAGTGTAGACGCTGCGAGCATCAGTATTTTCATGGCAAGTGCTCGTCTGAGTTCCAATGTATTGTCCCCCTTGCTTGATTTTCACGAAAAACAGGTTTAAGCGGAAACCACTATCAATCATTTTCCCCACTCTTTATATGTGCATAAACCTAAACAAAGATTTTATGAACAAAACTTCTTTCTTACAACTGGATGCCTCTTGAAATCTGTTCCGTTTCCCTGATTTCCAACTTACTATAAAATGGCCGTCTTCAAGTCAAAGTGAATACATTCTTGATAAGCCTCCATTTAAGTAATATAGTGTACCAAATGTCCACTACTAACGATTACCACGACATTTTCCAACTGGCTACTGTACATTTATTAACTCTTTTCCACAGGTGGCCTCCGAGTTTTCATAAGTGGTGGCTACATTAAAAAAAAAAAAACTCGTTCAATATGTCAGTAGAACCAGATAGTATTATTGCACTTTATTTGTAGCAGGTAATCAACAGAGAACTATATTAATTACCTATGGGACTCGATCGAACCATAACGTTTCCGTGTGGCATTAGGTTGTATAAAAGTATGAAATTAAAATATATATATAGACTCAGCTGTTTCTGAGTCAATAGGGAACAATCCCGCACACGAAGTTCCTCTTATATAATAACAGAGACAAAGAACAGTTGTCTGTTTGTATGTGTTTATGAGAGTATGTGTTTATGCGTGTGTATGCTTGTCTGTTTGTTTGTGTGCGTGTGTGTTTATGTGTGTATGTGTGTGTGCCTGTGTGTGCGTGTGTGTGTGTGTGTGTAATAAAAACGAATTATTCATTATTTGGGAGTGTGTAACTAACGTCACGTGTCGATTTATCAGCCATCTACTGTGTTTATAATTGTAATCTATTAAAATGATACAAAAAATACAAATTTAATCATTCTGTTGCTGATATTGATAGGATCAGATTCAAGGAAACACTACCTTTTTCAGAGACGGGCGACAGAAGTGATATGAACCATTGGATTCATAGCACAAGTGCACTAAAATGGTAGTTATTATGTACACAAATAACTATTGGGCTTCGTATGTGGATACTTGTAGTGACACGACTCCCGTCTTTGTAGATCTTAAACTGTTTAAGTTTTAAAACAATAGGAAGATTTACTTTTGAAACGACGCTATACATTAATGAACATAATATTTATTTTTCATACGATAGCGTGAATATATATTATTTTATTTGACATATGTACGTTCCTTTTCGTAAGAGTGGCTTTCGTTTAATTGTTATGACCTTCCATTCCTTCTAATATTTTTTTTTACTAAGAATACTCTATAATTTTTTTGTTTATTTGGGTTTCAATGATAGTAGAATGAACACAAATTATATATATATATATATATATATATATAAATTTATATATGCACTATAATGCTACCTCTTTAGTTGAGCTGCACTGATGAACTTTGAAACAGCGAAATAGTTATGTATGTGGATGCCTATAATGTTGCCTATCTTGGGTTGACCATATTGGGAAGTGATATACAAATTACCATTAGCATATTAGGCGATGCTCTTTGTGTAAACAAAGTGAACTTGGGTATTTGGATTATGTAAAAACATTGGTAATTTACTGCCCCTATAGCATCAGTCCAATAGCGCAACAGTTAGAAGCTCCGACTGTTTTGGGCGATTGGGTTTCGATACTGGCTTGAGGCTTGAGGTAGTTGCTTGTCTAGCTTCATTGATGAGCTATGAACACTTCCGTATGTGGATGAAATAATGCTCCCTATCTGGGTTGATCCTTTTGGGAAGTGGCATACAAATTACCATTAGCATATTAGGCGATGCTCTTTGTGTAAACAAATTGACCTTAGGTATTTGGACAATGTAAAAACATTGTAAATTCACTGCCCGCATAGCAGCAGCCGAATAGCACAACGGTTAGTAGCTCTGGCTCTCTTTTGGGCGGTCTGGTTTTGATCCTGGCATGAGGTCGTTGCTTTTCTAGCCGCACTGATGAGCTGTGAAACAGCGAAACTGTACTGTATGTGAATGAATATATATATATATATATATGTGTGTGTGTGTGTGTGTGTGTGTGTGTGTGTGTGTGGGTGGGTGGGTGGTTGGGTGTGTGTTTATTCTTTTTTTCAAGTGTGTTCGTGCCGATTTCGATACAGGCGATGACCGCAAGTCATATATTATGTATTTTTTTTTTCAGATCACAACGTCATAATATATGAAAATCGATTTAAAAAAAAACGTTATAATAATATATACGGAATTTGCATGAATTGACATATCATATTTTAATGTATTTTACGACTGAGTTTCCTTACTAGCTTAGACAAATATTGTGCTGTTTCAACAAAAGAGCTCATTTATATCAAGACATCTTTATTTGACTTGCACATATATAGAATGCAAACATCCAGATGTTCTACCTCAAAGCGACCCATGTAGGAGTTTTTTTATTCATTGTTTAGAAAAAAGAATCACAGTTTTAAACATACAAATTTGTTTAAAAAATGTTTATTTAAACTTTTTCTTGAAAACTTTTGCTTAAAATGTTTTATCTGACAAAAAAAAACACTAAAATTTAATTGAACAACAGTTGATAGTAAAGAAATTAACCTTATTTTTGTGTTTGCATTTTTATACGTTTTCTTCACACAGTTAATAAAAGATAAAAATTACCGTAGGCTTTGCTGTTGGCGGGAAGGGCGAGTGTTTCTACATTAAACATTTTCTTATATTCTTTTATGTAGCGTTGTTGTCAGTTTATCGGTGTCGCTGGGTATAATTCGGCCGTTGACGTCATCCTCCGAGGAAACGCTGAGTTCAGTCCCGCTCAAAGAATGTACTATTTTTTTTGTTTTACAATTGCATTTTATGCTTTCAATCTAACAGTTTCCTATAAAAAAGTAAGCACCACCAATTTAAACATAATATAACTGGTGAACATCGTAGTAATAAACATAGAAAAGTTTACGTAACGATTCTTAGTGAGAGCTATCTGCGAGACTTAAGTTTTGATATTGAATGCAGATGCTAATATGTAAAAATCTGTCTTTAGACTTTTATTGCCATGTCTGACACCACGAGAACAGTCTATACCGTATATTAAAACCCAGTTTCAATTCCATAGACATTTCCTACATAAAACCCACCCGAAAACAGTCGAACATGCATGATAAGTAAGACATACATAAAGGGAAATACCGGGATAAATCATATTATACTATTTCCACATCTTTAGCCTAGGTTTAGTTTAGGTTAACGGATAAATATAATATACTTCAGCTTTTCTTTTAGTTGTAATACTATTGAAAGTTTGGATGCCTCCACTTGCCAGATTGTGATTTATAGGCATTTGCTCTAAAAATATCAGCCACGGTTTTCATTAAAAACATAATGTTTATAAACAAGCATATAACATATCAATATTGTACAGACATTTCAGTAATTCTCTCTTTCTCTCTATATATACACGTATATAAATTATATGTATATGATGATTGCAACGTCTTGTCAGACGAGTGCCACTCCCTCATACATTTAAAATCCATGAGCTCAAATGCCTGAGGGAGTATCTATACAAATATGATGTTACAGAGTTTTAGATTTGTACGACAGCTAAGTCTCTCTCTCGGTTCAAAATGTTGAGATCCAGCAACAATCAAGAGCAAGAAAGTCAGCAACAAATTAAACTGCAAACCAGCTTAATGCGGGTAATGGTCCGCCGCTTTATGTTTTTGTTTAATAAGAGTTTTGCTTCTCCTAGAAAGGTTGCCTTCACCACAGCTTCCGGGAGCCCTCTCCACCTCAATACACATACACACACACACAAATATACACGGTGCTAGTTGGCCGTTGACCCAGAAAAAGAGTTCATTTGCCCTTTGGAAGGTCTTGTTTTTAATCTTTCAGGGAGACTAGCCGCCCTCCTCCCCAAAAAAGTCTGGTTGGTTTATATGTATATGTATATATTTACATGTGTGTGTATATATATATATATATATATATATATATATATATATATATATATATATATATATAAATATACGTATATAAATGTATATATGCATATATATGTATATATACATATATATATGCATGTATATATATATATGCATGTATATATAACTATATATCTATGTATATGTATATATATATATATGTATATGATGGGAATAATGGAAATAGTATTCTGATAAAATAGAGAAATAAAAAGGAAAAAACGCGCCATGTGTCCAGCATTTTCCGTCTTATTTCGAGAGAGAGTCTCGAAATAAAGACGAAACGTCGATGTACAAAAAGCACGGTTTGTTTCTTTTTATTTCCCTCTCTCTCTCTCTCTCTCTTTCTGCCTATCTGTCTGTCTGTCTGCGTGTCTCTCTCTCTCCCTGTGTGTATATATATATATATATATATATATATATATACATATATATATGTATATATATATATATATATATATATAAATGCGTGAGTGTGTGTGTCACTCTATATGCATATACACTAATGAGCAAAAAAAAAAGGGCAAAACAAATGTTATACTTTTTTTTGCACTAAAAGCTATATTGAATAAAGAACAATAGAGCAACGAGACTAATAACACAGAACAAGACATTTACTTTAATAAAGGCTGAGGGTGAAATCGCATGCCCTTTTGATCATTTTAGACATGCTCTCAACCAAAGTTGAACAGTGAGAAGAGGAGATGTTATTCCATTCGCTTTGCACAGCTTTCCATATTTTATGTTTGTTCGAAAACATTCTTCTATCCAATGCCAAGATATTATTGGCCAAATATTCTCCATTAGGTTTAAATCGAGGCTTTGACCTGGTCAAGATATCACATTAATTGAATTATCATTAAACCATTTTTGTGACTTTAGTAATGTGTGCAGGGTCATTACCGTGTTGAAAGATAATGTCCTAAGATATGGCACACTTCAGTCATGTTTGTAATACTCGAATGTGTTCCTAATAAGTTCCCCAACTCCCATTTCTTTTATTCGTCTAGATATTGTATATCTTTTTTTTCTACATAAGCATCACCACTTTTCAAGGCCCAGCGCCCACTCGAGGATAAGAGTTTAAGAGTGTACAGTAGAAATTTAACAATATAGTAACCGTTAGTAATGGAGATTCGGTAAATTTGTTAACTTATATGGAACGGCTCATCCAAAACTTGTTTACCTTAGGCTTGAAGACAACCATATTTTAGTCAACGGGAAAGCAGAAAAACGGAAGACAATTCCATAGGCGTGCAGTTCTAAGAAAGAAGGTTTGCTCATGGAATCTACGCTAAGGTGTAGGCACATATAATGAGTGCGGGAAACTAGTGATAGTGTTTTCTGCTAGAGGGGGGTTTCTTCTGAATGTTTGGCCAGGTGGTGGACATAGAATAGGCCTAAGCCAAGCACCTGCCATGAAAATAAAGATAAAGAAAAGACAAACTCGCAGCATCTCTTCTGTGATAAAGAGGTTGCAGGGAAGAGAAAAGGGCATCTCCTACGAGGCTACGAAGTATATTTTGAACTCTGTCAAGGCAGGATAAGTCCTTTCTAGCAGCTCCTGCCCAGATGTGGCAACAGTACTCTATCCTTGGACGTACCTGGAAATAGAATTTCCAGCCCCTGTTTGAATTCTTTGCTATGGTCAACGTAAGATTTCTTCAATCCTTCAAACCAGTTAATTTAAGCCCGTGGCCATCCTTAGAAATGAACTCTCTAGAGCGACCACATCTGGATTTTCCTTTTACCCAGCATTCGACTTCGAATTTCTGACCAATTCGCTTCACTACACAAAGAGATGTTTTCACATTTTCTTTTCTTAGAATATCGAAAATGTGCTTGTAAGTCATTTTGGTCTACCTTAATACTGCAATTTTGTTTTTTATATCCTCGCAAAGATGCGGTACTTCCATATTTAGGATTAATTTTCCACTTATTATTATGTGATATAATAATAGTAATGATATGTAAAATAGACATTCTCAGTAAAAATTAACACAAAAATCATGGAAACATATTGAAAAATCGATTTCTTCCTTCTTTCTCTCTATACGTAAATATATATATATATATGTTTATTTATGTATGTATATATATTGATATATATATGTGTGTATGTGTGTGTATATATATGTATATTATATATGTATGCATTCATATGTATGTATATGTAAATATATATATATATATGCATATGTATATTTATGAATATCTATCTATATATATATATATATATATATATATATATATATATGTGTGTGTGTGGGGGGTGTGCAGGGTGTCTCAATGTAATTTTACACCCTCTAACATTTACAAAAAGAAAGACCAGTGGCATACATCAAGTATTTGTGAACAATATAGAAATGAGCTTATGATCGACAAGTCTCCAAATTATTGGCTACCGTGGTCAATGGATAATTTACATCGCTCAGTGATTGAATCAAGAACGTTCATTATCAGTTCAATTGGGTTGTTGAAATTGTCGCGTTCGGCTTATCTATTGTAGGTAGTTTCCTATTGTAGATCCTATGTTTTAATGCATCACACAACCCGTCGACTCCCTCAAAAAAAAAAAGAAACATCTATGGTGTGGGGTGAACTTCGGTGAGCGGGGAAAGTACTCGATACTTCCACTTTATTCTCACTATCTGTTTAGCAGGTGACTATCAAGATATGCTCACACGCCACGATGATAATTTTAAGTGTTCCATTCTGCAGGAATTGTCATGCTTTATTCCTAAACATTTCTTAGGAACATGACATAGCGTATTCATGTACCAAGTGGAGAACATTAAAATATCATATGCATTTGTTTGTAATACCTTATACACACACACGCACACACACACACTCACCCACACCCATCCTAGCCTAAAGGAAAAAAAAAAACACAAGCAGAAAGAGAGAGTGAGAGTGAGACACATAACACAGGAGTTACCACAGTCCAATAAAACGGTAAAAAAGTTGAACATTCCAATGAATAGTAGACACTTACACGTTTCCACCTCTTGGAAACATTTCAAATGAACTACGAAAATGCCATTTTTACATCTCCAACACATTTTCCAAATAATTTCTCAAGTGGACGCTTCACACAACTTCTGGAACGCGTTAAAAACGATTTCAATGATTTAAACACATTATTACAAAGATCTAAACATAATTGCCAATGAAAAACCAAGACACGGAATAATGAAATAATGTTAAAAAAATACACATTGTTGGTGTCCACCCCCTTATTTAAATATATATATATATATATATATATATATATATATATATATATATATATATATATATATATATATATATATATATACAATATAAACTGAACGACTGTGTGTGTCTGGTCACGAATAGGCTCCTATATGGTTGACTATTATAGAAAACTTTTCACCTATCATGATAGATGTATCGAGAAACAGGAATGGGTATGTTTGATCTGGCATAATGATGATTCATTAAAATTGTGGGGTCTGCATACGCGCCTAGTCCACGAAGTATTGAACTAAAAAATTTAACAAATCACAAAAACGTTTCCTAGTGTTTTTGATATAGATGTACATAAACATACTTTGATAAGTATTTTTAACTTAAATAGGGATTGTATCATACAATTGTGGGGTCTGCGTTCGCGTCTGGGCTCCACAGAATGGAAATAGGCACCCACTTTAATAAAGACTTTTCATATCTATCTGCGTAAGTATGCTTTGATAATTATGTTTCAGTTTAAAGAAATATGGTATAATAAAATGAGGCGGTGATCGTTCGCGCTTGACCTCCATAGAATAGAAATATGTCACAAAGTTTAACAAGGTGTTCTTAATATAGATCTTCAGAATATAGTGATAAGTGTTTCAGTGTGAACAGGTATGGTATAATAAATTATGGGGTTTATCTATTGTATTTTTACTTTCCTGATATTTTTCTTTGGTTTTTAAACCCCCGAATACGAAGCTATCTCTTTACCACCCTTCCTTTTCATAACCTATCATAATTTAATAAAGCAGAGTCCGTTTTCTGTAGGCTGTTTTTTTTAATCCAGTCAACGACGTGCACTTTTACTAGTATATATATATATATATATATATATATATATATATATATATATATAGGTAATCACAAGACACGGCACAATGCAACTAGCATGTTATCCTGAGAAAGGCCGAGTAATTGGAGGAAGGCAAAAGAAGTACGTTTGTTTATATAAAATGTACCACGCTGCATCTTCTGGAAAAAAAGGATCAATGGCAACTATCTCGAGGAATAAAGCGATCAGAAAAAATAGGGTTTTTTTTCTGGAGAGACTCTGCGATAATTAGTTGTTGTCATTCTTGAAATTCTGCTGGATCGAGATTAAATGGGCACATGTACATTAGGCAATGTGAGAAGAATTATAGTCGCTTTTATAACCTAATCGAAATAATGAGAAATATATGATTATAGACATTTCTAGTGCAAAATGTGTCTTCTATTTCATTTGTGACACACTTGGCCAAACTTTCGTTATACGGGGCGCCGTAATAAAATGTATGCACTCTATACATGCCCATAAAACATACATTTATTATAAGAAAGAAAAGTGTCATATATCAAAATACTGTCACAAGTATAGAAACCAGTTAATTATCGAAAGTGTTACAATTATTTGCCATAATGGTCAATAAACAGCTGACAACGCTTACTGATAGAATCAAGACAGTTCAATTGGGATGTTGAACCACCTTCTTTC
>NC_136515.1:10941059-10958559 GCF_053919585.1 Euprymna scolopes
ACATAGGGTAACAGGAATATCGTACGCTATCATCAAGTTTTCGGACCGCAGAGCAAAGCTAGGTTGCCCTTTTAGGAAACATAATAAAATGTAGTTTTTAATAATACAGTGTAATTGTGCTCCTTTATTCATGCGCTGCAGGCAATATTTATAAATTTATAATTTTTTATGATTAGCAAATACAATTTTCTATAAACCATTTAAACCTGCTATTAAATATAATAATATATAGTTTCTCTATATACAGTGGAACTGTACTTTTATCCCCATGCTATGGTTGCAAGATCTATAAATGTATATTATTTATTATAAAAATAGTGAATATGTTTTCAATACTCCACTGCGTTTTTTTTTGTTTTTTTTTTTTTGATTTTTTAGCTTTTGGTAATTGCAGCCTGACATTAAAACATGCCGACACACAGTCATCAATCTTATATACAACCGAGAGCAGCACAATTTGTGAATGAGTCCATCAAGTAATCGAACTACAGGGCAAAGCCAGTAAGCCTTGCTAGTTTACTATATAATAAAAAGTAGTTTCTCTACATACTATGATACTGTTCTCCCATCTTCATGCCCTGCTTGCAAGATTTATAAATGCATCTTATTTATTATGAAGGTAGCGAAGGCGGTTTTCCATAACCCACTGCGTTCTTCCGTTTCCTCGAATACATTACGAAAATGTCACCACTAAAATAAGGAGAAAAAAGTACTAAATCTTTTAGTTTTCATATGAAAATGAATGCGTTGTGTTTCTGAGAAAGAAAAAAAATAATGGAGTACGTTCGAACGTTTCTGGTTGACAATTCCACAAAGCAAAAAAGAAAAGTGTGGAATATCATCTTGAAATTGTTATTTTATTCAAAGACAATGAACAGTGATTTTTTTTCAGATATCCTTTATTATATTTTTCCAGTACTTGTATGCTTCTGTGTTTGTCCGTGGCTACGTATTTTTATGATGTAAAAACTGTTCTTCGGGGAGGCCAAATCTATCGAGGTGAGGTGGAGAGAAATATATGTACAGAAATATATACACAAGTGAAAGAAAGGTTAAAATACATTACCCGACTTCGATACAATTATTGATTCCGTACTAAATCTTCGATTTCGAAAAAATTAATCATACTTATTTACATTCCAGATTAACAAATTTGAGTACAAGCTTATTTTTCCACAATTACTCGCAAAGTACATATAAAATATGCATATGATTCCACTAATCAATTTGTTTGTTACGTTGGTCTATAGTTTATAGTTATACTAGTAGTTAAAAAAAACAAAAAAAAATGTGTTATTATTGCTACTAGCAGGGGAAGATTTCGTTTTAAACAGAATAAACCTAAAAGGTATCGTTTTTGGCATCGGAAATAGGTATACATTAACCTTGCTTCACGCCAGTCATGGCGAATATAATTTATCTCCTCTTAACTTAAAAAGGATTTTGAACCCCTTTTTAAATTTAGAATTTTAAAATATTCTTGCCTGAGGAGATCAATTATGATTGAAATGGTCTGCACATCGTAGCAAGATATGACTGTATTTACATAAAAAAATATTTTTTTAAAAGTTATTCTCCTCTGAATTCGACACCCAGATATGAATCGAACTACTTATATTATATGTTTACACTGTTAACGAGGAACAGTGAATTTTAAAACTTAAGCCTATCAGAAAATTTTAAAACTTAAGCCTACATAAAAAAATGGTAAACAATGTAAAGTGATTAGATTTAGCGGATTTAGCTGTTGATAATTGATATATTTACTTTGCTGGGTCTTTCTATGATCAAATAATTTCAGAAGAGGCCAGATGAAGTTTTAAAAATCTAAATTATAAGTAGTGTAAAAGAACAGACAGAAATTTTACTTGAGAGATGTCTCCAATACATAGAAAACGGATATATCGTTAACAGAAATTGTTACAGTCGAATAACAGCATGAGTGCAAATTAATGAGGAACATATTCAATACCCGACAAATTACTCCTCGTATGCTTCAATTCGTCAAACTTTATTGAAATTATAGTTCAATATAGTTTAAAGAAACACTTTTTAAAGCATATATTTGCAAATGTATACTATTAACTGAATTGTGTTAGTTTCCTGAGTTCTGACTTTTAATAGAATACGGAATTTGTTTGAAAATTAATTTTATAAGTATTATTCTGGTATATATGATGGATAAAAATATTTTGGTTATTAAAGTTTTCTATAATTTTAAGGTGTGTTCGTTATTTTATAAAATATATTAAGTATCTATTATTTCATATATTTTTTTAATTAAAGATGACAATTATAATTGTCAGTTTATATTTGCATCTATACATTCTTGCAATTCTGTAGATATAGACGAAAAATGTTTATCCTGTCCCTTAAAACTACTTGAAATGTATTAAGTCAGTATATTTTAATTTGTAATATATATATACATATATATATATATATATATATATATATATATATATATGTGTATGCACGTATATATATATATATATATATATATATATATATATATATACTTGTTTATTGTTATACAAAAATGCACACATCCTGCTGCCACAAATAGCCACTTGTTTCAATCAAAAAACAGATATCATCAGGCAGCGACTTGACTATTCAGAATTTCAATGAATAAAGTTATTCATTGAACTTTTGAATTGTCAAGTCGCTGCCTGATGATATCTGTTGTTTGATTGAAACACGTGGCTATTTGTAGCAGCGGGATGTGACCATGTTTATATAACAATACACAAGTATTATCAGCTCTTTTTATCGAGCACTATCTAACGACCTCTTTGAATTAATTAGTTCATTACTTTTGAATAAAAAAACCCGTCCACCCGAGTGAAGTTTCGTGGCTTTGTAATTACTCTTCTCTTGTTAAATTCTAATAAATATAATTTTTAAACATAAAACTCTTTTATATTTACCCAACCCAAGCGATGCGGTTTGTACACATTCAAAACGTTACATCCTTTAACCTCGATTTCGTAATCATAGAGGACTGAAACGCATTTCTTAGTATGATTCCTTTACGCCGTATACATTTCTACCACTAATGTTACTTTAAGTAGTATGGCACAGCTTATTCCGAGATTCTATGCTGAATAACAATGCAACAACGATGGGAGTAAACGATGTCATTCCCGGGAACATCGTGTCGAGAACTTTGGTCTTTTCCAACCTGTCGTTTGCCAAAAGATTCGTCTCGGAGTGTCAAAGATGACATTGGTTAAGATCTTTGTCTGACACGTAGTGGCCCCCGCGAATCAATATTCGAGGATAGTCTTTCTGCTTCACGATTTCTCAGGAAATTAGCAGCGAGTAGTGTTTGCCAAGTTTCACCAAATCTTCGACACTGATCGGGGGTGGACGCTGATTAATCGACTCAGCATCGATGATTGATAATCGTCACTAATTAACACCGAAACGACGTCGCCTTGATCTCTAGAGAATTATCTGATTACTAGCGAAGATTTAATTAGAAAACAATCGCAAATAATGACATTCCGAGCTATTCCAAATATGATTAATTCATTTTAATATCCATTCTGATGATCGATCGCAAGTAATTATTGAGCAAAATGTTTTATTTTCAAACGGACATTTGTAATTTGTAGTATGTTTCTCAAAACTGTCAGATACATGGAACAACTTTGTGTGAAATTTAAACGGTTTAAGAGTAAGTAGCGAACGAACACAGATACTCACACAAAGTTCATTTAATATAAAATGATATATATATATATATATATATATCATTTCTATTATTATTTTTATTGATATTTATTTATGAAAATACAGTCATATCTTTCTAC
Source organism: Euprymna scolopes (assembly GCF_053919585.1). NCBI lineage: Eukaryota > Metazoa > Mollusca > Cephalopoda > Sepiida > Sepiolidae > Euprymna > Euprymna scolopes. The sequence continues at coordinate 10,944,878 of NC_136515.1, forward strand.
GATGCCAAGACTGAAATAATAAAACATTCAAAAACTCAAAATGGTTTAAGACCATTTCCAATTTTAAAGAAGATATACATTTCCATAACTGACGTGGAGCGAGGTTAAAGATCTAAGAAAACATATAATTTGTTCTCCTTGATTGAGCACTCTCAACAACTATTATTGGCATTTAATTATCATTTATGTTAGGATATATCTGTACTTGGAATATATTTATCTATCTTCCTCTCTTTCTCCCTTTATCTCTTTCTCTCTCTCTCTCTCTCTCTCTCTCTCTCTCTCTATATATATATATATATATATATATATATATATATATATTAAGAAGTTCGTATCGTGTCCATGTAGCCTAGATTACAATTTCAAATTTTAAGACACGAAATTGGCGGAACAGTTTGGTAGAGTATGCAAATATCAACTCTTTCAACATTGTCATCTTTGCAGAAAACATTTAGTCAAAGAACGATTAAAAAACTTTCATCGTGTGTGAATTCGCTTTCTTAAAAATTTCAAATATTAAGACCGAAAATATTTACAATCAGGTTAAGAACTAATTATTTTATGAAAATATGATATTAATTTAAGCATCGTCAAATTGAAACTGCCTGATGTATTTTCAATATTTTCCTCCCTCATTAGTTTTAGGATTCGCTTTAACGAATCAATTTTTCACATTTTAAAACAAGCAGTACTATTAAAATATCTTAGAATTGTTTTTCCTAATCTAAATGAAAATATAACAAACAAATAAGGCATCAAACCAAATACTATTTTAGTAGGCATTGAGATATATAATCAAATTGATCCATATAAGAGATCTTGTACTGGCATATTTTACCTAACACATTGGCTGCAACATGTTCCTGACATAATTCTAAAACATTTATAATTCGTGCAACTTCTGGTTTTAGCTGCCTGTTTCACGCCAATGGGTATCTTAGTGCTAATCTAGAAAGTTGACATAGGTTCTATTACTCAAAGATTTTGAAAGCTCAGTTTCAGAAAAACCTACCATAGTTCGTGTTACAAATGCAACATAAAGTAAAGTGTATTAATTACACCTGATAAGAAAAATTAAAAATAATAGTTTTTATTCGCTTCCACCTTATTCTGTTTGACTTCTCAGCCATTAATTCCTGTATATTTTGACGTATGAGACACCCCTTTAAGTTACCAATCATCTTTAAAACCAAATATATTATAACCTACTGGGTGTCGCAATCTCTATTCTAGGTTAAACAAACATGGTTTCCTCATTTAGCAATCGTCGCATACAAACAATATATGAGAAATGTATGAATATTTTCCGCAATTCTGTACCTCGTCTTATCTGACGGTCGCCTAATACCTTGAAATATAAGGGAATAGAAGTATCGAGTATAAAGATCTAAAAAAGATAATACCCTGAAATATAAGGGAATAGAATTATCACTAATACTATCTGTACTAGTATCGTAATTATAGTAAACTAGAGTAAAACATCTTTAAAAACGACTCCATAAATTGGAATTAGTAATTGTGTTATTGATATATGAATAAACAATTATTGAATGCCTGAGATAATTTTAAAAACTTTATCACTTAAAATGTGTGTTTAAACATTCTTATTTCGCCCACTTTCGTAAGTTACTCTTAAATAGTTACTAATGCTGAACAACAGATTGCAATGTAGGACATTTTTCTCTGTTGCGACATGTTAAAAAGTGGCAGCGTCTTAGTGGCTAACAGCACAGACTGATACTGCGAACTGCTTGGTCCTAATCCACGTCATCCTATGAGGAAACACCAGTCAGAACGTCCTTCTCCTTCATCTGGTTTATTCAGTATGTATTCTAGTTTATATTCCAACAATCTGAGAAACCACTCCATTTAAATAGAATAATCTGTTTCATAGGAAATTAATTAATAGGACATATCCCAACTAAATAGTAGACGGTAACTAAAGAGATAAGAACAACATTTAATAGTTCAGCATTTACGATTTAATGCAACTGGAGTATGGAATGTATCGGCTAGTCATACAATTAGAGAGTCTCGTCTGCACAGGGAAAGTTGTATTAGAGAAGGTCATTTTTACTTGTATTGACTGCTACTACTGCGTCGTCTGAGGTTACAAAATTTGATTATGAATTTAAGCCAAAATATGACATTTTAATCTCCTTACAAAAAACGAGAAAATACATGTTCATGATTGAAAACAAGGCTGAACCCGAACCGCAAAATAAGAAAAGAACATGAAAAAAAAAAAAACGTGACGTCTTTCCGGTCGTGCCCATCGCCAAACCGGAAATAGCGAATGGTTAAAAGGCTACTCAATCGAAGAAAACGATCCCTCCTTATAGAAAAGTGCCCAGTTGAGGGTGTAGGAATTAGTGTTTTCAGCCAATCTTTCGTTATTTGTCGTCTAAAGGTTTAATAATGTCGTGAAAATCCGTTTTTTCGATCGATAGTTTTAGGCAGACATACATACACACACATACATACATTTAAACAGACAGGTAAGATTTATATTAAAGACTAGCCTGAGTGTCCGGCGTTACCCTATGTTTGTAGGTGTGTGTTGAGCAAAACAAAAGTTGTAGTAGGGAGGTAGGCTCGAACACATGATGCGAAGGCAACAAGGAAAGTTGAGGTGTGTTTACCGGTGTTGAGTGAGCATTAAAAAAATGGAAAATTGCGAGCTAAAAGAAAAAAAAAGTTGTAGTAGGCAGGTACGCTCGTGACCGTACCGGGAAGGAGGAAAAAATGTGAAAAAAAACCTGACGCGCCCATCGTCATACCAGAATTTATGTACATTCAAATTAAGGCTGGACAATCGAAAAGAGGCGATGAGTTTCAAAAAAAAAAAGCGACACCTTCCTATCGAAAAGTGCCCAGTTAAGCTAGAAGTAATGACAGTTTTTATCTAATTCTTCGATATTGTCTTTCCGAAAGGTCGACCTTACAAAGTATACCGATCTCGGGAAATTCCGTCGCCTCTTTCGAAAGTGTTTGCGATTAATACTAATATGCATACATACATGTAAACAGACATGTGAGATTTATAAAATAGGAGATATTAACGTTTATTTGTTGTATATTTGGGTTTTTTTCTCTACATTTTTAAATCATATGTGGACTGTAAAAGAAACAGAATGCTTGATATAATATTTGGTAATGGTTTAAACATAAAGAATAGAAGGAGCAACGTGCGAATATTTGCGGATATCTTATCACAATAATTTCTACATATTTTTATCTGCTAGTAGTACTTTTTTTCATTCTATCCCCTTTTTCGTTTGCATTGCTTATTAAGCATTGCTTATTTGGCGCGTAAATTCTACTTGTATATATAAATTCAGTGTTTAATAACTAATAGGTATTCGTTTTCAGTGTTTAATAACTAATAGGTATTCGTTTTCTGAGTATTTTGTTTTTTTCTTTTCAAAATAATCTTTACGTGTGTTGCATTTTATTTTTACTGATCGTTATCTCCCCCCCCCCCATCAAAGCAAAAATGAATAGTACGTCTGATACTTATATTTAATTTATATTCTCATCAAATCGAAAGGTGCCTATGATTATGTCTAGAACGATTTTCATTTTCTAAAAATTCGATGCATATAAACCTATTTTACCAATTACTATATTTAAATAATGAAAGAGAATCTAACATATGTTTATATATATATATACATATATATATATATATATATATATATATATATATATATATATATATACAATAGAAGTTCATTTAGTAATGGTGTCCAATTATATCAGCTATGGAAATGGTTCATTAATGATGCGTGTTTAACAAATAAATATTGCTGGGGAATTTTGAAATAAATAAAATAGTTAATAGATTATACACGATATGGATTTTCAATTAGAATATCTAGTCTGCAATTACAGTAAACGTATTATAGATTTTTAACGACAACAATATCGTATTTGAATAGATTTATTCCACACTACGCGGATGAATAATAACTATTGCCGTGTCTTTTAAGATTTTTCATGGTCTTATGGCTTGGCTTGAATTAATACTTTCTTTACACAATTCACTGAGAATTAATATCATCAACCTTCCTTACTTGATCTGTTTCTCACTTCTGTTTTGGACGCGTGCTCTTTATTCTCTTGTGTATATCGGTCTTTAAGTGCTGATCATACCGGTACTAATGCTGTGATTGCTGTTTCCGTAAAATTTATATTGAGAATCCATTCTATAGAAGACGAGTAACTAATGGATGCCCAATTGGAACGAGCGACTCAGCTTTCTATCTGGCTCATTGTATTCTTGTTAGAACAGACACCAATTACCTCATCGCAATTATTCATCAAAACATTCTCCGCTTTTCTGAGTTTGATTCGAGGCGCTTTCAATAAATTTCTAGACAATTTTATACAGACATTTAAAATTATCGTAAATTCTTGAAAATTCAGTATGTTATTGATACACATCCTATCAGACGATTGAGCATTTTTTTTTAAAATATTTTAAGGTTCAAATGAAAAGCTACAGCAGGGATGGGAATATGCCCAACTAAGGCTTACTGTTACTGTTGGTGAATTGAAAAAAATGCAATCCGGACGTGAGAATACATTAGGAAAACTATATGTTATATAAGTATGTTTATGCTTGGACAAAATACCACAAACACGTATGGAATACTTCGGAGTGTTTGGGACTATCTTTTAATTAATCGAGCACTAATTTCTTTAGTAATATAAGTGACTTAAAAAAGAAACAGAGTTTATGAATGAATTATGAGAGGTGTTGGAGCAGTAAGGTAGTCGTTTATTTAATGAGACAATATCACAAACTTTGATGTAAGCATGAAAAAGCTGCAAACAATTATTCGCGACGGACTGAAATTGCGGGAGATTCGCGCTTATTTTGTCTCAAGAGTGGTCCATATTTTAACATATTTTTTGACAAAGATAGACATTTTAACATTTCCTCGCTGTTTCTATTGTCCAGATCTGCCCCCCTGACCTTTGATTTTTCCCTTACCTCAAGAGACACCTTTGAATCAGTCGTTATGAGAAATGGAGATGAAAGGAGCCGTGACAAGGGGCTTTGGCCCGCTCACACAAGAGAACTTTCATGAGTTCTCCCTATAATTGTTGTTGTGCATTGTGGCCGAAAGGGAATACTTCGAAAAGGACTAACGTTTAATGAGTTCACTATCAATAAAAGTTGGCCTATGAGAAATTTCTTCAAAATTCGTTAAGTCGCCTCGTATGATTGGTCTGCTTTCATTGCTCACTGCAACACGATTAATTTTCAAGGTTAATCTCCAATAATACTACAAATTTGTAAGCATGTCTGCATATCGATGTTGTGACTAAATGTAGATCCTAGCAAAAGAATTGGTAACTCAATATCATCTACAAAGTGATGTTAAGAACATATATAATGAGGTTTCTAATAGTTGCAGATATGCTATAGTTCCTCTATTAAATGGTTTTATTTAATGTTTCATCCTGTGATGATAAAGCCGATGTTTTTGCACGCATTATTGCTAACAATTCTTTTCTAGATAATCTCAATGGTGCGCTACCTGTTTTTTTTTTAATTCTAAAATATGTCCTATTTTTATAATAAGGTTTATTTCTAAAAAGCTTTCTGGTGTTCAACATGTTAGCGCAGCCGACCCTGATTCCATTTCAGTTGTTATGCACAAAGGTTGTACCCTTGAACTTTATTCTATCTTCTCATATTCAATTGATCATTGTCTATTAAAAGCTAGTTTCCCCGGTCTTATGTCCCTGTCTTTAAAATTTATAAGGATCGCTTGGATAAAACTGTTACAAGAACAGAAGTTTGTTGTTGTAAGTGAGAAAATATGAAATAGGATAGTCAAGGATTCAAATTGCGAAGCTACACTTGGAATTGAGAACTCCACTAATAAGTTAAAATCAACACAATACCCATTAAATTGTTGATTCTGTTAAAATATTTAATAAATACAAATTTGGCTGGAAACTATTCACATTCTTAGAAATAATGCATAATAAAATATGGGTTACAGATGTAGACAATAGGTTAAATTCCCTTGTAAAACAACAAATAGAATGTGAAAGTTCCTCGTCGTCAGAAATGGTTTTAAAAACTTGCAAATCGCGCATGTTGATAACACGTGAGTTTATGGCCACGTTGACCATGCATACATGTGATTTCTCAATATATGAAATCGTTCGAAGTAGTGAAAGGAATCAGATCAGTCAGGTCAGAGAAGCAGGTCAGATCAGACCAATACTCCGTTAGAGTCAGGGCATCCTATAGAAGCGAGAGGGTTTTACAGATAACCATGTAACAACTTTTAATCCTTGAAATACAAAATCATGTCCCACCGATCGAAGATGAAATAAAGGTATTATCATGTGGCTTTGTATATGCGTCTTCGTATTGTTATTAAACAGAAAAGGTATGTTATATGAACTTCGTGAAAATCATCATCACCAAAACAAAAGTAAAGTGCAATTGTATTAATATGAACTTTGTGTTTATAAAAATGTTCAACTGTCAAGGTAAATGTCAAACGCACTCTCGGTCTATCTATCAAGATATTAAAAAAATGACTTCTAGTTTAAATACAGGATAGACTCTCTTGTAGTAACATGTACACTGTCTATTATATATATTATATATATATACATATATATATATATATATATATATATATATATATACAGAACTGTCTCTCTATTTATATATACCCTGTTTATGTCTCCAATAGGTTATCTCCACAAACATGAACATCTTAAGACATATGACCACTCAACACATGAACACTCCTAAGACTGTCTCTGTCACTCTTAGACTCTTACTAATATGAAGAACAACAAATATATAAGTCGACATCTAAATAAGAACAACGTAACATACATTCATATTTGGTAATTCAAAAATGGCACCCATTACATAACAAAATTATCATTTTTGTTAGTTTGTTTATTAGTCTCATCTGTGTTATTACACAAATCTGAAATATTTATCATTTCCCCTAAAATCCGACCCTCTTTGGTGATGTTTAGTAGGACTTTATGTTTTTTTAGGACCAATAGATATTTTTTCACTGCTGTAGTTGTGTTAATACCTCAGCATATGCATAACTTATAGCGGAGGCACGGTTCATTAGACTTGACTTTTAACAGGTGGCATTTTGGCTTTCTACGATAACGTCATGCTTATTGTACAGGTGGTGTCGCCCTTGATATGTTTTGCCTATTCTTTCATATCTAAGCCACTGAGAAACTTTTAAGTGCACCTGTTCATTCTGTTTTTCTATTTACGCTATATTCTAGCTGAAACTTTGTTTTTATCGACAGCAATTATTTAAAGGGTATATCATCCGGTATATAACATTGATCATGGTATCTTCTAATCTAGTTGCCTCCCGTATCTAATTCTCGGATCAGTTGGAATATGCAATGAATCTAGAGCTTGACTTTGATACATTGTGAATAAGAGTCGACAATTGTGCGTGTCATCTAATCCTCAAAGCCTCAGCTAGTGAGTTTCAATCCTAGCGATATAACTTTGCTCCCAGAGAATCTGATGCTTTTAACGCTTGTTCTGCAAACACTATCTCGCGCCTGAATTGATTCTGAATTTTTACAAACCCACGTTTAGAACATACTGGGAGCATTGTTTTCGATTTCGACAGATATCTATATAATCTGCAGAAAATAACTTTTAAAAAGGGGAGTAACGTAATGAGATTATTCGGTGCCAAGCAAAGGCCCATTCGTAAAACAGTTGTGATGATTCAAATCCAATGTCAAGAAGTTGTAGTTATGAATGAAATAATATGGAATGTATATATTTTCCATAAACGAATTTTATATTAACCCTATAAAGCATTGACAGTTATTAATATGCACACCATCGGTACAAACACGAAGTACGGATGAACATTAAACACACACGGATAAATAAAGACCCCACAATTATGCACACATCTGTTCAACATGCCGATAATGCATATGGCGGATTGCGCGAATATTAGTTGCTTTTGAAAATTCTGTTCTTATAATACCAATGAACTAGAATATACCTGCCATAAAAATATAAGTTAATATTTAAGGATTAGGTATAAATGAATTTATACTGAAAATTATACGAAATCAACTAAAAAGTAAAATATTGGTATACTCCATCATGTAAAATACAGTTTTCATCCATCACAGCTTCTTAAATCCAGGCGAAACGATACAGCGAAGAACTGCCGACAAATTGACGAAATGCACCAGAAGATCCAATGTTTGTGCACGAGATTAGTAAATATGAAGGGACCAATTTTCTTCTATGACAATGCTAGCAACCTCTTACTGAACTGACGTGCAGAAACTGACTGAATTGGGCGACAAGACTCTGCTTAATCCGCAATATTAACCGGACGCCTCCCCCACCGATTACAACATTTTAAGCATCTCAACAGCTTCATGGTTGAAAAATGCTTTAAAAGCAAAGATGATGGCGAATCGACCTTTAATGGATTTATGTATTTCAGAACTCCAAATTTATATGGGATAAATCAACTTGTTTCTCGTTGGAAAAAAACGTGTCGATTCGAATGTTCTAATATTATTTCGATTAATTAAGCTTATTATGAAAGAGGTCATGCACTTTCAAAGTTGCACGTGAAAAAAGGGCATTACTTTTTGCACCAACCTGTCTCTCTCTTTCTCTCTCTCTCTCTCTCTCTCTCTCTATATATATATATATATATATATGTGTGTGTGTGTGTGTGTGTATTATACGTATGTATACGTGAAAAAAGGACATTACTTTTTGCACCAACCTTTCTCTCTCTCTCTCTCTCTCTCTCTCTTTATAAATATATATATGTATGTATATATGTATTATACGTATGTGTGCGTGCGTGTACTTAAAAGTTTAAGTACTATCCAAGTAACCTACATGACAAATTTTAAGTGGTTAGACCCACAATTTTCGGAGGAGTTTTGTAGAATCTGCAAAGGTTAAATCTTTCAACATTTACCACTTGACAGAAAAATGTTCTCCTAAAACTGATTAAAAAGCTTTCTGCATCTCTGAATACCCTTTATGTACAATTTCAAATTGGTAGAAATAGCAGAGGTCAATTAGTTTAAAAGTTGACCATAATTTTCACATCTTAACATATATTGTTTTAGGTTAAAATTAATTGAGAAATTTTGATCTATGACCAAGTAATCTACTTCTAAAATGTCAAGTGTTTAGACCGAAAATAAGCGATGGAGTTTGGTAGAGTTTACAAAAGTCAAATTATTGAACTTTGACAACTTGACCCGATTAGAAAGATTTTCCTAAACGTAATACCCTTTATGTCAAATTTTGAGTCGGTATACTGTAAATTGACAGGGTCGTTTTGTAGCGAAATGTGCACATTCAGACACACATCCACAGACATACAAGTTCTCTTATATATATATATATATATATATATATATATATATATATATATATATAGGCATGACGAAGACACATTTATCCTAAACCCTATGCGTTTGTCCTCAAAATACAAATAGATGTAAATAGAAATTACCGACATTGATAAATAAAACCAATATCTACTAATATACCATACAAATTAATAATAATATATATATATATATATATACATATATATATATATATATATATATATATATATATATATAAACGCGAAAATGTATGTATGTATGTATGTACGCTTTTCCTGGATGTCCACAAAAGGCTTCGCTTCACAACTACTTAAAACTTTTTATATCATCTATAGATTGTAATATCTGATACTTAACCACGGAGCTAGTCCGTCTATTTAATTTTATTGACTTTCAAACGTTAATTATTCGACATGTCCTGCATCGGCACGCGTTACATTCGGTTTTCGGTATAAACAAAAAGCGAAACTCGACTCTAGTTACTGGCCGAAAGCCTGTAGTCTCTAGAGAGCTAAGTAACGTTTGGTCGATGTCGACTTCGTCATATAAGACGGTAGCTTTTATTTCGAGACGAGACGCTCCCCCTAATAAAAAGTGAGCGGGTTTTTAAAAACAAACAACCCGATTTATTGACCTCATTCAAAACTGTCCCGCACAAAATACTAACTGCTGAATACCTATCGCCGTCACGTCAATCAAAAACGCGCACCTGTTTTTTTTCACACTTTACTATTTTCCAACTGCACTTCAAGGCTTCGTTTTTTTTTTTTTCACGGGCATCTGTTTTTTTTTTCACAGATCGGGGTTTTTTCACACACACCTACAAACACCCGGGCGACTCCGGGTACCCCTCCCTAGTAATTAATAAAAGTTCGTTTTACCAAGATAGATAAAAATCAATCGACGCTTACAAAATGGCTGGCATATTAAAAAATAGGTATATTAAAAGGAATATTAATAATCTTTACGTCGAAAAAGTTAGGCTGTTTATATTAGTCCGAGAAAAACCTCAATAGTAGTAGAATACGGGAATTCTTTGTCCTAAACTAAAGTAAGCTATTATATATAACAGATAGGTGTCTAAAATCAACAGACATTTCTCTTGATTACAATGTATTGATGACTTAGCCACGACTGTAGGGAGAGTGACAATTGTTTACAATAAAACTGTAGGAGTGTGAATAATTATTGGCTCGTTATTCAATCCCGGGCAACGTCGGGTCTCCCCGCAAGTAAGTTATTAAATATGTTTACTTATGTAAGCAACAGTTTGAAAAAAAATAAAAGGAATGCACTATTTATTGATACGTTTGTCACGTCTGCTGAATCAGTGTAAACAGGAATTAAATGTCACCTACATGTGTTTTACTTTCGTTGGGATCGCATGCCTCTCCACTTATGATAGGACAACGTCATCTAATTGTTTGCGTCTGTCTCTGTTTAATTATCATTAGTCACCGGACAGTGTCATCACGTCAGGATGAGGCGGAAAGCAGGGAACTTAAAGTGGGCGCATAGAAATTGCCTAATTATTGATCTGGACACAGACATGGCGTGGCAAGGTTCGATAGGGATGACCGCTGAAGGCTGAGGTTAGCAAAGAGTGTTCTGAATCGGACGGGCTGTTTACAATGTTTAAGACGAGTATTAAGTTTCTTTCTTTTTGCATTTTCTTGTTTTTGAATTCATCCACGTAAAGCTAAAAGAAGCACTGTCGGACGGGCAGTAATCGTTGCGTAATACTCCGATTTCAAATACAGATTCAGTGATATAGTATGGTTAAGTTTTGAATAGAATTTGGCGAAGGCACCCCGTTAGGTGCCTTTAGTTGGAATTCGCTTGTTTAAATAAGTCGGAAGTAATATTTTTATATAAAAGAATAAAAACATTATCCAGATAAAATTGTCATACACAGACAAACACACTAATATATATATATATATATATATATATATATATATATATACATATATATACACCTACATATATATACACACATACATGTATATACATACATATATACACATATATATATACATGTATATGCATACACATATATATATACATGTATATACATACATATATACACACATATATATATATACACATACATATATATACAAATACATGTATATATACACATATATAACACATATATATATACATATATGCACACATATATACATATATATATATACACATATAAACACACACACTTCCACACACACGTGTGTATATATATATATATATATATATATATATATATATATATATATATATATATATATATAATTATTTTTTTACTATAATAATTAAATACCTACAGAAACTAGTGTTTCATCCTTTCGGGATTCTTCAGTGCAGGGTGTCACGATTACTACCAGTCGAACGATTCGAATCCCACGACATCTCTGGCTCGATTAGCGGAGGCCGTATCCATTCGGCTACCATTAACCGTGTGAAATAGCGTTGAATTTTAAACATTTTAATTTAAATGTTCATTACGTCAGACAGACAGTGATCAAATCGTTATACGATGATCTACGCATAAGAGCTAAATTGACCGACTTTTAATTCAGCTGAAAGTGCTCAACGATAAGAAACGAATTTCTTAAAGGGGGTGTCATAATTTTTTTTACTATAATAAGTAAATACCTACAGACACTAGTGTTTCATCCTTTCGGGATTCTTCAGTGCAGGGTGTCACGATTACTACCCATCGAACGATTCGAACCCCGCGATATATATATATATATATATATATATATATATATATATATATATATATATATATATATATATATATATACTTTCACCATGCTGATTAATCTGAAGGATTGGTCGACAATTATGTACTTGTAAAAAGAGTGTGTTTGTTTTTAAATAGTTTTCATAATATTGTTTTTTTTTTATTCCTGCACGTCACCAATAGAAAACGAATAAAGGAGATTTATAAGTTTTTATACATTTCGCATTATTTTTATATAGTTTTATATAGAGAGAGGGTTAGAGAGAGAGAGAGAGATAGAGAGAGAGAGATAGAGAGAGATTCGGTAGTTTATTAACCTTTAAAACAATATAGCACTTATTCATGTTTTTAATATATTTTGCCATTTGCTGGAAAGTTAGTCATTCCATCAACTGCAATCACTTCCCAACTTGTACTCTCGAATTGCAATACCCCTAATGTTTATTTATGGGATCATCAGATGTTTATTAAACATTGTTTCGGGGATTTTAAAACAAAACAGTATATTCAATCATGGCTCCGCAGCAGTATTGATTAACCACGATCTTCTTTAATCACAGGAACGAAATATGTTCCAGATACTGGATCTGGTTACCTACTCATGATTTATTTGCCTAATATATTCCTGTTATAAAATGCGTCTCTGTTTCCTAGAAGAGTTGCCCATGTCTCCAAATACAAAATGGATATATATTTTTACACCAGTGTAGTATTATACTACTTTCAACCTCTAATATTATTAGTACTTTTATGTTTACATTTTTAATTATTTACGATTGAAAAGAATCATGGTATTACTTTTTTAAATGTTTAAATATTTTAGTTGTTTCACTGCTTTGTTTAATTATCATTATTACAAAACTAGAAACTGGGGGTACAAAATCTACTAATTTAAAGGTAGCGCGAGCTATTCACAGAATCTGTCATAATGGTGCCATAACAAATTAATACAGGACAGGCATTAACTTTGTGTGGCAGAGGGACAAGATTAAAAGAGGAAAGTGTTTCTTTTTTCAAATATTTTAAAAAAATATTCCATCCCCAATTTTTATATCTGAATTCAAAAATGTAGCGTGTGTTCCTCTATGTTCACAATTTAATTCTAACTTATTTGGATTGTTTTTTATTGTTTATTTTTATTGTTTATTTTTATTGCTTATTTTTATTGATTATTTTTATTGTTCTTTTTTCAAATTTCCTCGTTATCGTTTATGAGGATATAAATTTCCTACAACCTTAAAGATTATATGGTAAAATTTCGAATCAAGATTTATATTATTCTACATAAGACAAAGAATGCATTTGAAATATTATAACTCCTTATTATATAGGATTTCGATGTCTACCATCTTTTCAGAGGAGAAATTATTAGCAAATAATTATAATGGTTTACACCTTATTTTTTAAAGTCAGTGAGACATGGAAAATCGCAATTAAATGTTTTTTTAAGTATTTAAATATAATAGAGTAAGCGCAGTTAATGAAAATTATATAAGAATTTCCATCCACA
>NC_136515.1:10963559-11006059 GCF_053919585.1 Euprymna scolopes
GATTCTACTAATTGGGTACTCCTCGTTGGCCATTGAAAAAACACTGCGTAGATAAAAATGGTTTATGGTTCTACATTCTCTCCGGGGTGTTTTTTCTGTGTTGCACAGAGATCGCACTAAGTTCCATCTGTCTGTCCTCGATGCGCTTGCGATCAGTTTTAGCCCTTCTCCTACTTTGTGCAAGCAGAGAAACTTTTGGATACAGTTGGAACTATTTCGGGGGGTCGTATTCTATTTATTTCTTTTTTTCTTTTTTTCGTCGTTATCCCTTTTCGTAGAAGTATTTCTACACGATTAAAAAACAAGATTCAGACATATATCCTTGAAAGAAAAGAAAAACTGCGTGATTTGTTTTAATCGACGAAAACCGTGATTTTTTTTTAAATCGACTTTTTAATTTATAATATCTTTTTTTTTTTTTTTTTTTTTTTTTTTACAAAGGCGTCACCACATTATCAAGGCCCAGAGGCCACTCATGGATAAGGGTTAAAGAGTGTACAGTAGAAAGTGGTCAATATAGTAATCATTAGTAATGAAAATTTGGTAAATTTAATAACTTATATGGAACGGCTCATCAAGAACTTATTTACTTTAGACTTGAACACAACCATATTGTAGTCAGTCGGAAAGCAGGAAAACGGAAGACAATTCCACAGGCGTGCAGTTCTAAGAAAGAAGCTTTGTTCATGGAATCTACGTTTAGGTTTAGGCATAGATAAAGAGTGGGGGAAATTATTGATAGTGTTTACAGCTAGACGAGTGTTTCTTGTGAAAGTTTGGCGAGGGGGGACCATAGATTGAAGCTCAGTTGAACACTTTCCATGAAAATAACGATACATCAGAGACAAACTCGCAACATCTCTTCTGTGAGATAGAGGTTGCAAGGAGGAGAAAAGGACATCTCCTACGAGGCTACGAAGTCTATTTTGAACTCTATCAAGGCAGGACAAGTCCTTTCTAGCAGCTCCTGCCCAGATGTGGCAACAGTATTCCATCCTTGGACGTACCTGGCTCTTATATAGGTAGGGAATAGCATCAGCAGTGAGATATCTACTGGATCGATAGAAAGATCCCACCATTTTTCCAGCGGCCTTGGCAACAGATTTGATATACGTGTTCCATTTAAGATCAGGAGTAATGGTCAAGCCCAGAAGCTTGTCAAAACTTGAGGCCTCCTGAAGACGAGAGCCATTCATTTCAATTGATGACAAATGTGAATTAGAATGTTGATGATGTAAAGAGAGAAGCTTGGTTTTAGATGCATTAAAAGTAACCAGCCACTCCTTTCCCCATTGTACTACGTGCTCAAGATCAGAGGAGAGAGAATTGGAGATAACTTGGTCGTTTACTGTCTTAGATGTGCTACCATAAATGGTAGTGTCGTCAGCATAAATGTCTACAAATGATGTAAGGATATGATTTGGAAGATCATTAATGTAGATCAGGAAAAGAGTTGGGCCCAGGATGGATCCCTGAGGGACACCGGCATTAATACTGTGAGCTTCTGATTTTTGCCCCTCAACTACTACTCTTATGAACCTATCAGAAAGAAATGATTTAATAATTGAGAAGACTTTTCCAGCTATACCATAGCTAGCGATCTTATGAAGTAAACCTTTATGCCATACCCTATCAAAGGCTTTAGATATGTCAAGAGCAATTGCCCTAGAAAGATTGCCACCGTCGAGAGATTTGCTAATCCTATGCGATATAACTGTAAGGACATCTGCTGTAGATCTAGCAGAACGGAAACCATATTGAGTGTCACTAAGAAGGTTATTTTTGTTGAGATGTTTGATTACTTCTGTATTTAACACAGATTCTAGCAACTTACTCATGACGCACAGGAGACTTATTGGCCTGTACTGAGAGGGGGATGAGCGATCACCTGAATTCTTAAATACAGGGCATACTGATGAGATTTTCCAGGGAGATGGGAAACTATTATCCTTAAGACAACGTTTAACCAGTTTTGTAAGTATGGGCGCTAATTCAGGTTGAAGTTTTTTGAGTACTATAATTGGAATACCGTCAGGGCCAGTTGCTTTACTCGAATCAAGGTTTTTGATTAGCTTCGCAACATCACATACAGATATACGTATATCACATAGCGTGTTTTCTGATACAGGAGGAAATATTGGGGGTTGGCGGTCTTGGTCGCAAAGGGT
Source organism: Euprymna scolopes (assembly GCF_053919585.1). Classification (NCBI taxonomy): domain Eukaryota; kingdom Metazoa; phylum Mollusca; class Cephalopoda; order Sepiida; family Sepiolidae; genus Euprymna; species Euprymna scolopes. The sequence continues at coordinate 10,965,728 of NC_136515.1, forward strand.
AGAATTAGCTGCAAAGTTCTTGACAAAGAGTTTGGCTTTGTCTGATGCTGACGAGATTACCTCAGGTCCATTGATAATAGTTGGGATGGAGCACACGCTTCTGTTCAGGATTCTGTTTGCTATTTGCCAAAACTGGTGGGAACCAAGCCGCTGCTCAGCTACTTTGGACTTAACAGATTGAGCATACAACACTCTTGCGTTCCTTATTACTTTCTTACAATGGTTGCTGGCAGTCCTGAAAACGGCTTTAGTTTCCATACATCTATTACGTTTGAAGCAGTGGAAAAAGTGATTTCTGTGCGCAATGGCAGCAGCACATTCTGGAGAGAACCATGGCTGGCTGTTAGGTTTTTGCTGAAACTTTTTAGAGGGTATGAAATGGTCAATACCTATAATTAACCATTCAGTTAGGTCTAATACTATAGAGGACACATCCTTTTTAAACATGGAATGCAGAGGTAGATAAGATATAAATGTACGGAAGCTATCCCAGTCAGCCTTAGTGTATCGATATACTGTACGATGAAGAGGTACGTCTGGGGACTTATTACATTTCATTTTTATCTTGATTGATACAACAGAGTGGTCGGAAGATCCAAGAGGCGACAGAACAGAAACTGAACATAGTTCAGGGCAAGTTGTGAGAAAAAGGTCTAGTAGGCTCGCATACTGGCCGTCATTATCGGGCACACGGGTAGGTTCCTGAACAATCTGAGTGAGGTCATAGGCAATGGAGAAATCCTGATAGAACCTCCCCTCATCATCGGTCTTGTTTGAGTGGGTCAACCATTCGACGTTGTGAACATTGAAGTCTCCACATATGTGAATGTTAGCTGAAGGATAAGTAGAAAGGACTTGGTCAATTTTCTCAGATATGCTTTGAAAGATAGTAACTCCGCTGTTGTGGGGGCGATAGAGAGTAAATATAAATGCAGTAGTGTGAGCTAAAGCAACCCGGAAGCACATATAGGGTAAGTTAGGATCTTCCCTGGAGATGTCCCTCTCACATGGAAAGCTATCTTTAATATAGGCACATATTCCATGCCCATGGCGATCTTGGGGGTCAGTTTTAGAAGTTAAGTTAGAGTATCCTGAAATTGCAAACTCATCTAGGGAAATAGCCTGTCCAATGCCAGTTTCACTTAAAAATAAAAGGTCTGGTTTAGTCTCCTGTAATTGGGTTTCAACCTCTGGAAGGTTAGAACGAAGACCCCTGATGTTGGAGAAGGAGACATGGTAGTAGGGGTCTACGTTGGAAGTTGGAGAACCGGGTTTAATCGTGTATTTTTTCTTGAAACTTGTCATGATGAAATTTTGGAATTTGTGGACTAGGTCGACAGATTTACTTAGAGCAGGACAGAGAGGGGAAATTAAGAGAGAAAAAGAAACGAAGAATTTTTTTTTTATTTGAAGCTAATGATAAGGTAAAGCCGTAACAATTACCCACTAGTATGGCATCGAGAGGCCCCACCAGAAGCTACTGCTTGGTCCAGAATCCATTCACCAAATGGCAATACAGCAGCCCCAGTACTTTGCACCTGCTGATAGGACAGCCTCCTTAGTGGTTAATCCAAGGTTCGGGTCCCTGACTATCAGGCGGATAACGTCAGCCCAGACAAAACGTTTACATCCAGCACCCTTACTAGTGACATGGCTACAAGGATAGACATAGAAACAGAAAATTTCCGCCATCTCAGCCAACTGTTCGCAAAAATACTGCCAACCTAGAAAACAGCTTTTTCTTCTCCCTTTGTCCGAAAAATCACTCATTTAAAAAATGAAGACTGAGGGACAAATAAGAAGAAGCGAGAGTAACAGGAGCTGCCGATAACGCATCCACAATGCGTTTTCTACTCTCCATTAAAAAAAAAAAAAATGTGCAGTTCTAATGAAAGTGTGTATATATATATATATATATATATATATATATATATATATATATATATATATATATATATATATACTAGCAAACATACGCGTCGTTGTCTGGGTTAAAAACAACGTACAGAAAATGGACTCTGATTTAGTAAAGTATGATAGATTATGAAAAGGAAGGGTTATAAAGAGATAGCTTCGAATTCGGGGGTATCAAAACCAAAGCAAAACATTAGGAAAGTAAAAATAAAATAGATAAACCCCATAATTTATTATACCATGCCTGTTCACACTGAACCCCTTATCACAATATTCTATGGATTTATATTAAAAAAAACCTTGTTAAACTCTCTGACATATTTCCATTCTATGGAGATCAGGTGCTAACGAACACCCCATAATTTTATTATACCATATTTCCTCAAACTGAAACATAATTATCAAAGTATAGTTACGCAGATAGATATGAAAAAGTCTTTATTAAAGTGTGTGCCTATTTCCATTCTATGGAGACCATGCGCGAAGGCAGACCCCACAATTTTATTATACCATCCCTATTAAAGTTAAAACATACTTATCAAAGTATTCGTATGTACATCTACATCAAAAACACCTGTAAACGTTTTTTTGTTAATTTTTAAATCTGTGGACCAGGCGCGAACGCAGACCCCACAATTTTAATGAAGCACAGTTCTGCAGGATCAAACATACTCATTCCTTGTCTCAATACATCTTCTATCATTATATGTAATCAGTTTTGTAAAATAGTCAACCATATAGGAACCTATTCCTGACCAGACACACGCACACACACACCCATTCAGCTTTATATTATATATATATATATATATATATATATATATATATATATATATATATATATGTGTGTGTGTGTGTGGTTGTGTGTGTGTGTGTGCTGTACTGTTTCGTTGTTTCACAGCTCATCAATGCGGCTAGACAAGCAACTACCTCGAAACTCAATCGCCCAAACAGCAGTCGGAGCTCCATTTGGCTGCTGCTATACGGGCAGTTAATTAACAATGTTTTGACATTTTCCAAATACCTAAGCTCAATTTGTTTACACAAAGACCATCGCTTCATACGCTAATGGTAATTTGTATATCACTTCCCAAGTGTTCAACTTAAGATAGGAAAGTAGGAATGTATGCATTGGGACAGCCCTCAAGCAATATACTTAAGGATTTTTTAATCTTCAAACTTGAAATTTGGCATTTAGTATTTTAAGAGCCATGAACGAATTATTTAATTAGTTTTCATTCGTAAAAACACTGGTAGATGGTTGAAATTTTTAAATAAGTTCGTGGGGGTCATAATAGTTTTATTTGTGTGTCAAGTGATTCAGAAATCGTTCAGTTGGCAGGTCACTTATGAAAAGAATAAGTAGGTTTGAAACACTGTTTAAAGAACGTGTTCAACCCTCTCAATAGTTATCGTACTTTACTCACTTGCTTTAGGCTTTGGTTTTGTTATCGGTTCGACTATTTTTACTTTTACTTACAATAAGTGAACCTTTTGGATAGAATAATGGTTGCATGCACAATGCTCAATTCTGTAAAATTCTTTTTTGTAAAGAGATTAAACGTTACGTTTAATACTTACGGTATTTTGAATACGCCCTACTAAAACCTGATTTCAACTGTTTCTGAATTTCCAAGATATAATCTAAACGCTTGGGCAATTGAGAAGAAAAATATGCAATGAAATTAAAGTTTTGGACTTGTAAACATGCCACAGAAACACATGGGAAGCTTCAGACTGCTTTCGGGCAATCTCGCATGAGTCGGCCATCAGTTTCCAAGTAGCATAAGGGATTACAAAAAGGCAACGACTCTGTGAGAGATGATGAGAGCGTGGGTGAATAAAAAATCAGAACACTAGAGTTTATTGAACAAATAAAGAATTAAATGCGTAAAGACCGTCGTATCTATGGAGAGACAAAAAGTGCACAGTTTGATGTCAGTGTGGAAACTGTGCACACAATTACTCGCGAGGAACTGAAGATGTGGAGGATTGCCGCAAAGGCACGATTCTATAATTCCATCTTTATCCAAGACTATTTGACTAAGATTGGCATACAGACAGTGACTGTTCTAAAAGTCCGGACACTTCTTCCTGTGTGTTTTGGATATTTCCGACGCTCAAGGAAACACTTAGAGTCTATTGTTTAACAAATGGAAGAGATGAAACGGATTGCGATGAGCATAATTTACAGGTTTACACAAGATGATTCCCTGGAGCCTGCCAAGTGTTGCTGGAATGGTAAAACAAGTGAATTGCAGCCCCTGAAGATTACTTCGAAAGGGGTTAGTGTTTTATGTATGTATCATAAATAAAAGTGTCCGTACAATAAAAATTTTGGAACCTTTTTAAAGGCAATTTGTAATTGGAAAGAAAAAAAAAAACATTTGCGTTCTTTTTTTTTTTTTGCTTTTTTATTATTATGTTTTTTTAGTTGCGATAAAAAGCTATAATTAAGCCGGTATCTTGTTTTACAAGTCTCTTCGTTCTCAGTATGGTTAACAAACTCTACAGCGTCGATTACGTGCTACTTTTCTTTCGTGTCGATACGTGTACCAAGCTAAGCCGCCGACACGCGATATTTTCAAATCTCTCTCGATGATATTTTTGCTCCCCCCACGTGGTACCAAATGTCTCCGATTTTTTCCTTCACCTCTTTTGCAGTTACACCAAGTTTTGCAACATCATGGTTGCAGACCTGAACTCTCGCTGCTGCTGCTGAATAAACGTAATTATCTCTGTCACATAAATACTGTAATTTAATTTGGACAATATTTCATGTAAGTACCTTTAAACTAAGCACGAGTATGAAATGTTGCGAGGCAGGGTGCATGGGATACAGCTTAGTGACACTGTTAGTATGTTGTAAAGTATTTTGGATCGGCCCTTAAACAGAGAGCTACTGTTTAGTACACGAGACAGTGCAAATAGAACTTTACCTACAAGAGAAATGGTAATAAATTTTACCTGTTTCTATTTGTCCATCACAAAAACTGGCTTGTATTCTTTACTTACACAGATGCAGCAGGCAGCGCAACTAATAGCTTCCTTGTATCTCACTCCCTATCGCAAATTGTTACTTTTCCAACCCGTTTCCCTGATCAGGAAGAACAACACGCATCACTATTCGATCTGTTTTTGACCACAGTTCCTGATGATTGTGTAACGAAAGCCGACAGCCCACTTCGGAACGCTGATCATGCGGTGATAATGGTTGAAATCGCCCTAAACTCTATACCCAAAACTGAAGAGCCAATGCTCAAAACAACGAGATATTATAAAAAGGCTGACTGGGAAGCCATCAGAGAACTTATCAGAGACGCCCCATGAGGAAATATTTTTTCTCTTCTTGCTGAACAGTGTGCAACCGAGACCACTGAATGGTTCAAAACTGCAATCGAAGCGCATGTTTCCATGCGGAAATTCTATAGCAAGCCCCACTATCCTCAATGGTTTACTCCGACTTTCGCAACTGCCATTGCTCAAAGGCAGCATGCATTCCGCAGGTTTAACCGACATAAGTCCAGTTCAAACAGACAGAAGTACATAGAAGGAAGAAGTAACGTTAAGAAAGAAATAGCGACAGCTAAGAGCGAATTTACGGAAACCACTAAAAAATGCATCGAAGCACAAAAACTAGGAACTCGTTACTTCTGGAAAATATACAACAGTGTAGTAAATAATGGGCAATCAACAATTCCCCCACTAACCAACAATCACGAGGTTCTTTGCTCAACAACCGAGAAGGCTAACATGCTTGCCAGTCGGTTTGCCTCAAACTCCACACTGGACCCTCTAAACCACCCCCTACCTCAATTTCCTATGCGGACAGACGCCACGCTAGACGATCTGATAATCACCCCTGCTCAGGTGCATTCTATCATGAAAAAACCTTGACACTTCAAAAGCATGTGGACCCGACCTCATCCCAGCTGTGCTATTTAAAAAGTGCTCAGCCGAAGTAGCTCCAGTCCTCTCCAAACTCTACAACAAATTCCTTAATGAAGATTGCTTTCCGGGCTGTTGGAAAACTGCTACTGTTGTACCAGTATTCAAGAATTCTGGCGAAATAACTGACCCATTAAATTATCGCCCTATTAGCCTCCTCCCACTTTTTGCCAAAATATTTGAGACCTTAATTAACCATGCCCTAGTCCAGCACCTTACAGATGCTAAACTTCTGACCGACCAACAATATGGATTTAGACAAGCCCGTTCCACGGCAGATATCCTCACTGTAATCTCTGAACGCATATACCATTCACTGGGCAAAGCGAGTAAGGGCAGAGCGGTAGCTCTAGATATATCTAAGACTTTTGACAGGGTATGGCATGAGGGCCTCCTCAGGGAGATTAGATCATACGGTATAACTGGTAGAATACTTAACATAATTAAATCCTTCTTAGATAAGAGAAAAACCCCGGGTGTCCTCGACGGTCGTACATCTAAACAATATGATATAAATGCGGGAGTGCCCCAGGGATCTATCCTTGGGCCTCTGCTGTTCCTGATATTGATAAATGACCTCCCCGACAAAATTGCCTCTGAGATGGGTATATATGCTGATGACATCACACTCTAAAGCAGACATGACAGGAAAACAAATGAACAAATATCTAAAGTAATGGAAGAAACACTGGAGGATGACCTCCGATCAGTGGTGGAGTGGGGGCAAAAATAGATGGTAACGTTCAATGCCGCCATGACAAAACTGGTTTCATTCAATAATTACAAGAAACCTTCTCTACCACCTATAGCAATGGCCAACGACTCTTTATCTGAGAGTACGTCTCTCAAGCTCCTTGGCCTAACGTTCACAGGAAACATGAGTTGGAACAATTACATTGAAGGCATTGCCAGGGCCGCTGCGAGGAAGGTGGGCTCTCTCTACAGTGCTAGAAAGCTTCTAACACCCGAAAGTATCCTGTACTTCTATAAGGCCACTATTCGCCCATGTATTGCTGTCATATTTGGGCTGGTGCATCGGCTACTAGTCCCTCGCCTCTTGACAGGGTTCAAAAGAGAGTCGCAAATCTGATAGGCCCAAAACTGGCATCTAAGCTTCAGCCTCTGTCCCATCGTCGAAACGTTGCATCCCTCTGCCTGTTCTACAAGTATTATAATGGTGAATGCTCTGAAGAACTGCAAGCACTTGTGCCCCCACGACGTGAACTCCCTCGACAGACCAGACAGACTGTAAAATCCCACCCCCACCCTGTAGAGATCCCTATATGTAAGAGATCTTTCTACTCCAGTAGTTTCTTCCTCAGAACTGCTAGACTTTGGAATTCCATTCCAGGTCCCTGCTTCCCCAACTGTACTGACGTGCATAAGTTCAAGTGCAGCGTGAACCAACATCTCGCTGCCTTATCCCTACATAGTGCCTCAGTAGATGTTTCTCCTGATAGTAACCCCCTACACCAAAGTGGCAATGTGTCTTGTTTGGAGTGAAAATGTAATAAAAATATATATATATAAATGTCAGTCGGCATTTAGATTCGAAACTCTTCTCTTATGAGATGCAGGGTACTTAATATATACAATTAATTTGATTTTCAGTCAAACAGCAAACTAAAATAACTCGCGATGGATATATTGTTGAGAGGAATGTGAAATAGTAAAAAGGCAGCAGGAAAATGCAAAAAAATTATGATAAGGAAAAAAATCATAACGAGTAACAGACCACCCAAAAATATCGTGGCCATGCTAAATATTTTAAAAAGAAATATTGTATAAAAAGAAGGGTATATAAATAGTCTATTATTCTAACAAAATTCGATTTTTACCACTCCCTCCCCCTCATTCATCGGAGAGCGGTCTATGTTTTCAGTGGCGTGCGTCTGTCCGTGAGTACATCCCTACGTCCATCCATGTATCCGTGCGTTTTTTACTTCGAACCATAGCTAGATGACGATGCATTAGTTTTTCCTTAAATTTTGCCAAAAATTTCATTAAATAGATGTGCATAGTCAAGAGATTTTTTCGAAAATTCCCCTTGCGCCCCCATGGGCTAAAAAGAGGACAAAATGCCCCGAAATTACCAAAACTTACACGTTTTACCCCATCAGTTTTAATCCATTCATCAGATATTTCTGAAACTTGTGCAAAATGTGAAGTCTATTGCCCAGTATGGATTGCCCTGGCACAGTGATGGTTCGCGTGCACGGGGACTTTTAGTCTAAAACACGCCCATTTTTTTTTAAAATATTCCTAAACAAAAACTTGATATGTCCAACTATGTAGTGTTTTTTCTCGGTGGTCAAATGAAATATCCATGTGTGAAGGCCTGAGACTTCACCGTTTTCTATTTACACTAGGATTCGACGTCCCCAGCAAGTCAAAAGTTGTCACATGCCCCTAAATGGACAAAAATGACACTTTTAGGCCAATAGCGTTTGATCCTTTCATTAGATCTTACCTGAAACTTGGCCAAAATGTTATGCCCATTGTTCTCAATAAACATTCAGTGTGGGTGCCCCTGACAATGTTCTGTTTCCCATCCTTCTGGCAATTTTAGGGCCAAAACCATGCCTTTTTGGAGCTCATTTTCCTTATTACCCAAACACTTGATATATATGTTGTCGAGAGGTTCCTATGCGGCTCAATTGAAATATACTACATTTTTCTCCATTTTTACTCTGGTTCGGCGTTCTCAGGAACTCAAAAGGGATCACTAATGTCCCAAAATTGCAAAAAATGACACTTTTACCCCATGAAATTTGCCCCATCGATTAGATATTTCTGAAACTTGGCGAAAATGTAAAGGACCCGTTAGCCCTTCACACTTCTCAGATTCATCATTTCTTCACAAATTTTATGGCGTCATCTAACTCAGATGAGAATCACGCACGCGCGGCTTGTTTCCATAGAGATTAGCTCAACTTTCCAAAATATACACGCATTAATAAGCTTTTGACCGAACAGAATATTGCTTACCTGCTGCAATCTAGCGAAAGCATGAGTAACGATATGTGTATGTTGTTTTTAAACAAGACACGTATTTATTTTAGCGTGTCATTTAATCCAATTCCGTCACCCATGAGACCCGGTAATTTAACATATATTGAATATACATTTTATTATATTCATATATTCATCAAATTGTATTGATTTATTCATGTTATTAGATAAGAATTCATATGCATTAAGCAATATTGAATTAGGCACAAATATTCATCTCAATATTCACGCAACTAACAAAAATAATAACATGTCAATAATTGCATTATTTAATTTCATAACATTTCGAAAAAAAAAACTCGTGATTAAACATGGGATATATGGATATTCGACTATGTGATGATGGGCAATAATTATAAAATTGGGAAGCTACATTCGCGCTGTTCATTACTAAAGTTCGCCTGAGTCAACATTCTTTGATTTCACATAGAAAATAAGGTCCCGAAAGACTGAGAAAAATATCAAAATTAGAGAGAAGCACATACAACAACTGGTATTCGTATGGCCACATATTTAGTACTAACCTTGTTCAATGATGATATCCTTCGGTGGTCAAACAAGTACCCGTGTGTACAAGTGAATATTATATATATATATATATATATATAGAGAGAGAGAGAGAGAGAGAGAGAGAGAGAGAGAGAGAGAAAGAGAGAGAAATAGATAGATTGATATTTCATCTTCCTTTGCAGAGTACAAAAAGTGAATATTGCAATCAAGAAGGGAAGTCATTTATTATACATGATGAAAAAGTGAAATACGTAGAACACATTATAAAAAAGGAGAAAAAGAGGGAAGAAGAAAAAATAAAAGAACTTAAGGTGGTTTGCTTTGGCTTTTTCAAAGCTGTGTCGAAGGCTCTATGAAGGAAAAATCAAAAATGTGTACAATATTATTAAAGGAAAGTTACGTAGCGGTTTGTTACAGGTGAAAGACATGCAAAGAAACGTAATAGATCCTTGAGGTGAATCACGCATTTACTGTGATTACGCCGGGAATGCTTCCTCAACGCAAATGATTAGCCTCCATGAATTGAATGATAGGTTAATGCGACTCAGAATGTATAATTTTCCATGAGTCAGTTAGGTATTAAAGGCACCTATTTGTTGGCAAGTACGTCTGTTTCTTGGTATGTCGCATATCTAATTTTGCTAGGTTGAGCTGTTGGACTCTCCCATCATACCCTAACGTTGCTCGACCCACAAAGCGGCAACTACTCTTAAAATTGTGAATTATTATTATTATTATTATTATTATTATTATTATTATTATTATTATTATTATTATTATTATTATAATCATTATCCTCATCGTTGTTGTTGTTGTTGTTGTTGGGAGTATAACATATTTCGAGAGGATGGCAACGAGGTTTTTTGTAAGGAACACAACGCACACAGTCGATGCAAGTACCATGTTTGAAGGGTTGAGCTTATTTGCTTTGCGAATGTCTAACTTATTGTTACCAAACACGTTTTACGAATATATATTGGGGTTGATGTTATTGTTTGAATTTTGCTTAAAACAACTCAGATATTTTTCTTTACACATATTACCTAATCACATAAAAAATTGTGGGGTTATACTTTTTCCCAATCGTATTAATGTGGTCCACTCCTATTTGCAAGACAATTGGTTTTTTGTCTATGGCTTTTTACAACGGATAATATTTTCGTCAAAATATACTTGGATATTTTCGAATGAAGACCAAAACGCATAAGAATAAGAAAGCATTACTTTTAAAATTGATGTTATGTATCTTGAATAATGTATCAGTAATCATTTTAAATTCCTCCTCCGATTTTGATTTTGAAGAAAACATTAGGGCACGACGTGGTAGGGTCTCAATTAATTTGATCTTTCTTTCTGGGGGCAAAATAAGTCATCGGGTATACATCAAGGTAAATGTAGAGTTGCAGTGTAGTAGTTTCATGTTACTAGGTAGTATTTTTGTTACCAATACATCAAGGAAAGTTATGGACGAGCTACACCCTGCGTCATAAGTATATTTTGCGTGGGATGCACTATACTGAGCAATTTGGTTTGCCTTGTTTGTTTATTGAAGAAACAAAATGGATCGCCCATATATCGGGAATAGACAAACGGTTTCATCGAGCCGGAAAGTGGTTGTTTTTCATTAAAACGTATAAAAATATTCGCCCATTGATATATGTTGTATTTACCGGTACATTACAGCGTTAAACTTTAATTTAACAGATGTAGTGTCATATTTTATCAACTGAAAAATATGCTTTCAGAAATTTGACGATATCTGAATACGATATAAAAATGGGTACATTAATCTATAACCAAAAAAATCGAATTGGTTGGTTGTTTGTTATATGACATATCAACCCTTTACAGGTTATTTATTGCCAAATCCAGTTATCTTGCAGAAACGTTTTTTTAATAGAAGATATTTGTTATTTTCAGTCGATTTCTATTAAACCCATAGTTCGGACCCTTACATACATTACCACTTCGGATCAGAGTGGATCTGGGAGCAATGGAAATTGAAGGCTGGCTCCACACTCCCCCAAAAACCGCAAGCTGGAGTCTCACCTTCGGATATAGTTTAAAGTTATATCAAGGACTCTCAAATCGGGACATAAGTGCGCCGATTGCTAATGCCTTAATGACACGTGCATTTATTTACAAACTGAGACTTGAAAAAAGTTAGCAAATAAAATTAATTTTAAATACATTATTTAATGTATTTATGTAATGCCATAATATCTATTTTAAAATATTCAAGATCCATTCTGCAACCTTACCGAGATACACGCTTTGTGTTTTTTCGGTAAACCTTATATTCCTGGACAAATAGATCTTGAAGTTTTAAACTCAATACTGTTCAGTCCAATGGCAGATAACTAGTTCGGCTTGGATCATGCAAAACATCCAATTCGTTATAGATAGAGCGAAATGAAGACTTTTAGAATGAGTACTTATTTCAAATAGTAGCAACATCACGGAACAATACCTACAATCTATCCCCATTATATGAAATAGAATAATCAGAGAGACAATATAGAATAGAGATACTATATTCCTTTAACCGCCTCTCCTCATATAATTTCAACAAAATAAATAAGACCAAAAATCGTTTCAGTAAATGTGCATGTACATATGAATATGAATAACGTTTTAATACGTATATATATGTATATATATATATATATATTTACATACGTATATACATATATATATATACAAATATATACATATATATACATATGTGTACATACATATATAAATATATATATATATATATATAAATATATATATATATATATACATATATACATACATATATATATATATATATAATCCAACCTATACACACGTACATTAATAGATTCTGCCCAGAATGGGAAGAACTTTGTTTTTTTTTTCCTTTTACACTCGCATGTGGTCAGTGAGCGTTTTCTTCAACATTTTTCTTACAACATCCGAACGATGTCCCGTTAAATAGGGATGAAACGTTGATCACGATTTTATTAATTCTCGGCTATCCTTCTAAAATTACACCCATATATATATATATATATATATATATATATGTATATATATATATATATATATATATATATATACATATATATATATATATACATATATATACAATTCTATAAATTTGGGTTTTGTGTACTGAAATTCGCATTAAAAAAATCTATCTTTGATGAAAAAGGATACAACTTTAGTTTATATTGATGAGGGTTAGGGTTACAATTGCTTCCATAAGAAAAAGATCAAGCTTATTTAGATATTCCTTTAAACCTACATATATTTTAATTAATTCCTCATTTTTCGGTTTTCTTATGCGATGATAATCTTACGTTACATATTACGAGAAATTACAGGTATGCAGGTATTCTACATGAAAAATACCAGGGTCATATTATCGTAAAAAGCTTATAATAAACAGAAAATTCTTTCTATATATTTTGATGTATGCGTATATATATATATAGCTATATATATATATGTATACATATATATGTATATATATATATGTATATATGCATATGTATATGTATATATACATATATATAGATATATTTGTATACATACATATATACACATATATATACATATATATATACATATATACATATATAAATATATATACATATATACATATATACATATATATATAATATATATATGTATATATATATATGTATATATATGTAAATATATATATATGTTTATATATGTATATATATGTATATATATGTATATATATGTGTATATATATGTATGTATACATGTATACCTATATATATATGTATATATATACATATACATATGTATTTATATACATATATATACATATATATACATATATATGTAAATATATATATGTATGTATATATATATATATGTATATATATGTATATATATAATATGTATATGTATATATACATATATATATATATATATATCGATATATATGTATACATACATATATATACACATATATATATACATATATATACATATATAAACATATATACATATACATACATATATATACATATACATACATATATATACATATACATACATATATATATACATATACATACATACATATATGTACACACAAATGTAATTCTTGGTTCGTTCAAAGCCCACAAAACAATATTTCTACATTACCAATTTAATTGAAATTTTCAGAAAATTTACCTGTAAAGTCAGGGAATGCTTCCATGTCATTAAAATAAATTAAGATCGTTAAGATCACAAATTAGAAAAATATATTACATAAAATAAAAATATTTTTCTAATTGCGAGACTGTCCGCCATATTTCATTTCCAGTAGGAATGAGCCGTTCACATACACACACGTTGACGACTTTCGAATTACAACAGTTAACTATCTAATTAATAGATGGGTAAGAAAAAAATGCGTATTTTTTAAATTATATATATGTATATATATATATATATATATATATATATATATATATACATATATATATATATATATACATATTTTGTACTTTAACCTTACAATTGAATAAACAACACATATAAAACTTTAATTAAACTTGGAAATACGATTTAAAAAATAGCACGGATCGGTAAGTGCACTAGCACCATTTGTTCATCCTATTTTTTTTTTATTTTTAAAAGCTTACCTAAAATAAATTTGTCTAATTCTTAATTTCTTATGTAATTGGAAAAAAAGAAGGTAAATATGAAGAATTACTCCGTCCTCGAAAATTCCTTTAAAATTACCACCTTTATAAGTTTTCGGGGTCGCTGTAAACGAAAATAACGTTTATAATTAAGGCAAACGAGTAGTTTCCAAGATATGAAGAAATGTTAGTTTAAAAAAGTGGAGGATAAATTTTCCATAATAATTTAACGTATAATGATAAACCACTTTGTGGCCACGATTTTTCTTGGGGGTGGGGCTCTTTCTACCTTTGGAAGATCCTTTTAAATTACCTGTTTAAATTGCAAAATGCAAAAGAAATCAAACAAAAATCTTTTTAGCCAAGAAACACACAGAAAATTAAAAAAAAATAGTATTCAGTTTTTCTATCGAATTCATTTGCTGTTTTTATTGAAAACTATTTTCTCCCGGATTTTTGATAAAATTTTCCATAGGGGGCCGTGCGCCCGTGCGTCCCACGTTCGTATATAACAACATGTTTTTTTTAAGATTTCGGTGTACTAAAAACGAATCTGCAAACCGTTTCCGCCGCAAAAAAAAAAAAAGTGTTTATGATATGAGAAATTACTTTTTCGAAAAGTAGGCGATCACTTTTCCATGTAAATTTAACTTAAAATAAGCACCCACTTTCTAGCCACCTGAGAGAGGGGTGGATTTTTCCCATGTTTATTGGCTAAACAGCTTTCGTTTATGCTCGCGCGTATCATGAACGAAGGCTACGGCTGTAAACTGGGAAATAGTCCCAGAGTCAAGGGGGTTATTACAATGCAAAAGAAATCAAACAAAAAAACCGTTTTTAGCCAGGAAACACACAGAAAAATTCCCCTCTCTCAGGTGGTGAGAAAGTGGGTGCTCATTCTAAGTTAAATTTAGATTGAAAAGTGATCACCCACTTTTCGAAAAAGTAATTTCTTCATATCATGAAAACTTTCTTTTTACAACGGAAAAAGATTTGTAGATTCGTGTTTAGTACACTAGAATCTACAATAAAATAGTTCGTTATATACGAACATGAGACGGGCCTGTAAGTAAAATAATACCTGATTTTTTGGGGCAGATTTGCCGTTTAGTTGTACAAATATCCTCAAACCAGGTAATCACTAAAAGGACTCTTAAAAGTCGTCATCTGTACCGAGCAAAAGTTTAAAACCACTGATTATATTACAGCCTACGTCACAGTAACATATATTGAGTGGGTTCTTAAGAATATTTTGTATAGTGTTTTAGTTAAAACTCATTTACCCAAAATTGTCCCACACTTAACGTGTTCGATACAGTCTGTTGCCATTTGTATTTTTCAAATATACCGATAAACACTGCATGTTTTTGAACCGATTAAACATTATACGTTACATAAAAACACTACAGTCTTATCCAGATAGGTAGACAATTTACTTTTCTTGCCTTTGATGACATTTATTTGTTATATATTTATTTTTTGACAACTTCTTTGTATATGTGTTTAGTAATACAAACCATTTTCATTTAATGTAACGTTTGTCGGCTTGAAAAACAGTGTTTACCGGTGTATTTGTAATATACAAATTGTGGCGGACACTGTTGATTACGTAAAGTTGGAGAAAGTGAGTTAAAACTAAAAAAAACTATACAAAATACTGTCAAACACCCACCGATTATGTCAGCCTATGCCATGGTAACATATATTCTGTGTGTTTTGACACTGTATTGTATAGTTATTAGTTTTCAACTTACTTTCCCAAACTTAATGTATTCAACAGAGTCTGCAACCATTTCTGTTTTACTAGCCGATTAAACAACTTACATAACATAAAAACACTAAACAATTATCCAGTTAGGTAGAAACATAACTTACCTTACCTTTACTTTCATTTATTTGTTTTTGGACCACATTTTCGAATCACTCAAAGATCAATTACTAACTCACATTTTTGTATACAGGAAACAAAAAAGAAACACATTTACCGTTTAAAAATTTTGGCTACGTTCAGCTTTATCCACTGATTGTTGATCGAGTCCAAGCCATGATTGTCGGTAATCCCAAGGATCAGGATCCACTTCTGCAAGAGTACCATTTTTTTTTTACTTTTTTTTTTTTACTTTTTGGAGTGGATTGCTGTACTAAGAATATAAGAAACATGCATTTTCTCTTTTTATTATAAATTTCTATTACACCAAATTAAGCCACAGCAATGCGTGGCAGGGTACAGCTAGTATATATATATATATATATATATATATATATATATATATATATATATATATATATATATATGTGTGTGTGTGTGTGTGTGTGTGTGTGTATGAGTGTGTGTGTGTGTTTAAAGAAATTTGCTGTGAGTTTTTGTTCTATAGGCATGACACTAAAATCGCAGAGTATTCGACCCCAGCCAAAACTGTCGACTTTTGTTTTCTCATGGGATGATCTATACTAGTTAACCATATCCAAGCATATATTCAACATAATTTATACTTTCGTCGTATTTACGTAAAAGTTTATAGAATAAACGTACTTCTTTCTGTAGATATTTATGTATGAGAATATATATATATATATATATATATATATATATATTTGTTCAAAAACGTCTGAATCTCCCTTTTGGGCGCACGATGTATTGTTTTGAAACTTTTTCATTAATGACTAGCCTGGGTCCCTGGCGTTGCGCGTGTGTTTGGACGTGTATGCTGAGCAAAAAAAAAAAAAAAAAAAAAAAACGCCATTTTTTTTTTACTGTTACTCCTATTATGACCTCTTAATATTTATTGTTTTGGGCTCAAATCTAGTTAGTATGTTAGATCCATGCCCAATGAACCAATATCTTAAATGTGAAGTGTTTTGACCAAAAATTGTCGGAGGAGTTTGGTAGAGTTCTCAAAGGTCAAATTTTTGAACTTTTACCCCTTTACAGCGAAATTTATAGCCGCCACCCAATCACATCGATTTTCCCAATACTCAGTACCCTGTATATCATTTTTCAAGTCTATAGGCTTAAAAATTGACAGAGTTATTGCGTAGTGAAATGTACACAGAAACACACACAGTCACAGTCACACACACACACGTTCACTTTTATAGATATATATATATACTAGCATTTCAGCCCGGCGTTTCCCGTGTGTTTGGATGTGTATGTTGAGCAAAAAAGGCGTGTGGTAGTAGGAAGGCAGGCTGGAACCCGTACCGCAAAGGAGGAAAAGAACCGGGTAAAACCTAACGTTTATGCTATTATGACCACCGCCAAACCGGAAGCGATATAAAGGAGAGGATAACTTTAAAAAATATCGGCGAAAAAAGTGCCCCCACCCCGTTGTAAAATTGCTTGGTTGAAGGAAAAGATAATAATGTTTTTAGCCAATATTTCGATATTTTTCGTATGAAAGATCGGACTTACAAACGATAATGATCTTAGTAAAATCCGTTGCCTCTATTTAAAGTGAAAGCCAGACATGCAAACATACATACATACATACATACATTTATATATAAGTAACTAAAACTTTTCGAACCAAACTGATGAAAAAGCTTGCCTTATCTCTGAATACCCTTTATGTAAAGTTTCAAATATTAAGACCAGAAATTGTCGGAGTAATTTCGAAGAGACCGCAGAGGTCAATTTTTTAAAAACTTTGACCCCTATTATTATCCCTTCAAATTTATTATTTTGGGCTCAAATAATATTATTAAGTTAGACCCATGTGCAAGAAACCTATATCTAAAATTTCAAGTGCGTAGACCCAAAATTGTCGGAGGAGTTTGGTAGATTTCTCAAATGTCAACACGTTGAACTTTGACCCATTAATCGCCAACTGTCTGTCCAAAAACAAATCACATAGATTTTCCCAAATCTCAGTACCCTGTATATCAAATTTCGAGTCTGTATACTAAAAATTGACAAAGTTATTGCTTGGGAAATGTACACGAACACAGATACACAGACACACACACTGACAGTTTCACTTATATATATATATATATATATATATATATATATATATATATATATATATATATATATATATATATTATTGCGTCCATTTTATTGCGCCCATTATAGTGGGTTCATTATAATTATATATAATCATTACAAAATCTGCATTCATACAAACTATCATATTTAAGTATATTTCACGCCATCCACTATCTCTCTCTCTCTCTCTCTCTCTCTCTATATATATATATATATATATATATATATATATATATATATATATATATATATATATATATATGTGGTTTCCTAAAAGACGTTGAGGGTTAACAATATTTATAACTTTCTTATTTTTTGTTATTTTCATTTTAATTTTTCAGATTCTCAAGAGTATCCCTTTCCATATTATACTGAGTCGTTACACTCTCGTGCAACCGATATTTATCGTAGAGTCGTGTTTACAGTTTAATGAATCAATATCAGAAACTCTAAGGGAATTTCGACGAAACTTCAACGCAAGAAATTCCCTTACTCCCAATGCAATAAAACCAGCCACAATAAATGCCATTAAAAACAATATAGAGGAGAAAATCAGGATTATTATCCCTGTAATATTATGTGACCTTCAGAGAGCAAAAGTGTGTGAAAATGAAACTGGTGGACATTTGAGTAGCATCATTTTTCATAAATGAAAGTAGACCTTGTGAAAAACATACCCTAGATTAAGTTGTGTTAATAAAATTCAAATAAGTAGACTATGATACCTTCCTATGTTTCAAAAGGTTCATCTACCTACATATGAAAATTGGTTAGTATAACTTAAATAATGAGGAAGTTAATTAAATTTAAAATCCGTCACTATCTTTTGGGGCACCGTATATATATATATATATATATATATATATATATATATATATATATATATATATATATATATATATATGTGTGTGTGTGTGTGTGTGTGTGTGTGTGTGGGTGTGTGTGTGTGTATTATATCTATAAAAGTGAAAGTGTCTGACTGTGTGTGTGTGTGTGTACATTTCCCTACGCAATTTTTAGTCTACAGATTCGAAATTTGATATACAGGGTACTGAGATTTGGGGAAATCTATGCGATTCGTTTTCAGCC
Organism: Euprymna scolopes; assembly: GCF_053919585.1. Taxonomy (NCBI): domain Eukaryota; kingdom Metazoa; phylum Mollusca; class Cephalopoda; order Sepiida; family Sepiolidae; genus Euprymna; species Euprymna scolopes. The sequence goes on from NC_136515.1 coordinate 10,984,826, forward strand.
AGAAATTTGGCTGGTAATGGGTCAAAGTTTAACGACTTGACCTTTAAAAAATCTACCAAATTGCTCGGACAATTTGGACTCTAAACACTTGACATTTTAGATATAGGTTCCATGGACATGGATAAACTAAATAATTCGATTTGATCTCAAAACAATAAATGGTAAGGGGCAAAAAAAAGAGGCCAAAGTTTTCCAAAACTGACCTCTGCGGTCTCTTCCAAATTACTCAGACAATTTCGCGTCTAAACATTTGAAATTTTACATTCAAAGATATGGCAAGTTTTTCATCGGTTTTGGTCGATAATTTTTAGTTACCAATATATACATGTATGATGTATGTTTGCATGTCTGCCTAAAACTTTGAACAGAGAGGACAGATTTACCAAGATCAGTATCCTTCTAAAGATCGCCCTTTCATACAACAATTATCGAAAAATTGTCTAAAACATTACTATCTTAACCTTAAACTTTTATACAGGGGGAGCACTTTTTTCGGTGATATTTTTTAAAAGTTATCCTCTAATTTAGATTGTCTAGCCTTAATTTAAAATAATGTAATTTCCGGTTTGGATGTGGTGGTAGTGGCATAGACGTCAGGTTTTACTCCGATCTTACCCTTTTTTGCGGTACACTTTCGAGCTGGCCTTTCTACTACCACTTTCTTTTTTTTTTGTTCAGCAGACACATCCAAACACCTATGCAACGCCGGGATTAAATGCTAGTGTGTATATATATATATATATATATATATATATATATAAATATATATATATATATATATATATATATATAAGGGTAGGTGGTAGTTTGTTTGAAGCATTGTTGGTAAAGAAACATATAGATTTTTTTTAAAGCAAAAAAAAATGTGGAGGAAGACCGGAATCACGAAGATAAAGAATTGAAAACAAACAAATGTAGACGGTTATGCTTGAGTAGAGGAGTGCCTAGCCGTTTATTCGGCTATAATTCTTCAGCATCGAAAAACATATATATTAAATATTTAATATAAACTAGTATAATATATATATATATATATATATATATATATATATATATATATATATATATATAATAAGAATAATACATTAAAAGAGATGAAAAAGGCTTTACACTTTTATCTTCTCCCCCCTCGCACAATAGGTCACGTGAATCTTCACTGCGATACTATTTTTATGAAGAATGAAACCCCTTGTCAGCATAATAATAATAATAATAATAATAATAATAATAATAATAATAATAATAATAATAATCATAATCATAATAATAATAATAAATTGTACAAGTTTATATAAAATAAAAGAAAAACAATATATATGTATATATATATATATATATATATATATATATATATATAACCAAAGCTTACAAAGGTAATAATTAAAAAAAAAAAGTAAAATAAAATCACCCGCAATAGACCCTGACTTTTTTCTGCAGTTCTGTCACATTCTCTTCCGCCATCTTGAAACTACTTTTGTCTTCTATTTTGAAAAAGAAGAGGTCCTTTTCTCTCGAAATTAATCAAAGTTCCATACTTTTATATATATATATATATATATATATATATATATATATATATATATATAGATGTATATATATATATATGTATATATATATTATTTTTTATATGTTTTATCTTGCTGTTGCTATGAATACCCTTATTATTTATTAATTCTATATACTTCAATTTATATATATATATATATATATATATTTATTTTTTTCTTTCTATATGTTTGGTTATTTAAAAAAAACTGATTACATATAATGAGAGAAGATCTACCGAGACAAAATAATGGGTATTGTAGGTCTGGCGGAACAGTTGTTCATTAAAATTCTGTAGTCTGTGTTTGCGTTTGGTCCCCAATGTATTGAAATAAAAAAAATAAAAATAAAACATGTTTTACACGTGTTTTTGATATAGATGTACATCAGAATACTTCGAAAAGTATGTTTTAACTTTCATAGGGGTGGTATAATAAAATTGTGGTGTCTGCGTTACCATAGAATGGAAATAGGCACACACTTTAATAAAGACTTTTCATATCTATTTGCGCTAGTATACTTTGATAATTATGTTTCCGTTTGAATAAATATGGTATAATAAAAGTATGGGGTGTTCATTCGCACCTGGTCTTCATAAAATGGAAAAAGGCACAAAGTTTAACAAGTTTTTTTTTTTTTAATATAGATCCGCAGAATATTGTGATAAGTGTTTCAGTGTGAACAGGTATGGTATAATTTATTATCGGGGTTGTATATATTTTATTTTTACTTTCATCATATTTTGCTTTGGGTTTGATGCCACTATATTCAACCCAAATTTCCAACAGTTCTTTTTCATAACCTATCATTCTTTCATAAATCAGAGTCATTTTCTGTGAGCTGCTTTTGAACCCAGTCAACGACGGGTATGTTTGCTAGTGTGGGTGTGTATATATATATATATATATATATATATATATATATATATATACATATATATATGTGTATATATATATGTATATCCATATAAGTATATATATATATATATATAAATGTGTATATATAAATATATATATAAATATATATATATATATATATAAATATATAGTTTCATAATTATTAAGAAATCATATGATTAATTTATATTAAAAATTGTGTTATCGATATAAACGCTGATTAAAACGATTTGTGAACGGGAATTGTAATTTGTTACAAAAATTAGTTCCTGTTTCATTTTTCTTCAAGATATTACATTTTATATGCACATTAGAAGATTTACACTTTTGATATGGTGGAAACGATATTAGCCTGTCATATGTACTCGCAAATATGGTACATGTATGCGTGTATATGGTAGCAAATTAAGGTTCATGCTTTTTTATAGGTGTTTATATTATGTTCTCCTGTGTGAATTTGAGAATGGCGTATGCAAAAAAAAAAAACAAATATTCCTTTTGCAAAGACAAAAAGAAATATATATATATTATAAAGAAAAAATAAATTTGTATAAAGAAATAGAGTCTAAACACATCTTCAAAATCTCCGCATAAAACCCGGTTATTCCTCTTGCGTCCTGCAGATCTTTTGTCAGATTTCATTTTTAATTTTTTAAACTTCAACTCAAACAATTATACCGTCGTTGATGTCCACTTGTGTACCATTTAGCAAGAGCAATTTCCAGGTGAATATTATTCATGAACTCCTGCAGATTTCGTAGAGCCTTCTATCAATAGTCAGTCAGGTTTCCCTTTTGATCGGTTTGTATGATTCCCCCCCCCCGTTCTTCCTGTTAGCTTTTATGTGTGTGTTATTTTTAAACTTTAGTAGCAGCAGTGTCTTTCACATTTCATTAAAACCATTTCCAAAATGGTGGCTTTTAGCTTCAATTTTTATTAAGAGAAAGTATGATTTCCCGCCTGCCGCTTTGGTTAAGATCTTTCACTCGCTATATTTTATTTGTTTCTTTTTTTATTAGCATTTATTAAAGTTTAAATAGAATTCCCAGCGCCGTATTCAATCAATACAAACGGCCTTTTTTCTTGCACATTAATATTTCCTCGTTGTTTTATATCATATTTGTTAATTTGGCATTACTTGACTTTTCAATTTTTAATTAAATTTTATTTTATGTGTCACTGTTATGACGACTATACGGTATCGACCGTGTTTTCGTGTTTCTTCATGGGCATTATGAGTTCAATTTTTGAAACGCAGGATTGCATTATGTTCGCAAATTTTCAGCATATTGTGGCTTTGCGATTTATAATTTCATTTTCCTTGTTCATTTTAATTATTGTTTTTTTTTGGTTTTTTGACCAAAAATTTACTTTATCATAATACATCGTTTCTAATTCCCTACTGCATAAAGTATATACATTTTCACACGCGTCGAAAAAAGTAACGGAAAAATAATACACTTCGCCAGTATTCTCGCCACTTATTAATCTAAAATCTTTTTACTGAATGTTCATATAAAACATAGAATAAACTATACCAGATCAGACACAAGTTATTGTTTGTCATGGTGTATGCACATACTGACACAACATACACACACAAGTACACACACAGACACTTATCCCCCCACATACGCACATATATAAAATGTAATTTAAGAATTATATATATATATATATATATATATATATATATATATAATTATTTTTTACTATAATACTTAAATACCCATAGACACTAGTGTTTCATCCTTTCGGGAATCTTCAGTGCAGGGTGGCACGATTACTACCAGTCAAACGATTCGAACCCCGTATCACGAGACATCTCTGGCTCGATTAGCGGATACCTAATCCATTCGGCTACCATTAACCGCTTGAAATAACGTTGAATTTTAAACATCTTAATTTTAAGTGTTCATTTACGCCAGACAGACAGTGATCAAATCGTTATACGATGATCTACGCATAAGAGCTTAATTGACTGACTTTTAATTCAACTGAAAGTGCTCAACGGTACGAAACGAATTTCTTAAAGGGGCTGTCATAATTATTTTTTACTATAATAATTAAATACTTACAGACACTAGTGTTTCATCCTTTCGGGAATCTTCAATACAGGGTGTCACGATTACTACCAGTCGAACAATTCGAACCCCGTCTCGATTAGCGGAGACCTAATCAATTCGGCTACCATTAACCGCTTGAAATAACGTTGAATTTTAAACATCTTAATTTTAAGTGTTCATATATATATATATATATATATATATATATATATATATATATATATATATGTGTGTGTGTGTGTGTGTATATACATATATATATATATATATATATATATATATATATATATATATATATATATATATATATATATATATAAATGGGTCTAGAAAGCTAGATATCGACAATTTTTTTTTATAAAAATTTAATAAAACTAAAAATAATATTTTTATATTAGAAGTATGTATTTTTTCTATCTTTCCAAACGAATTCATATATGTAATTCTTTAGTTTCTAAATATGGGTGTGTGGGCGTGTGTGTGTGTGTGTGTGTGTGTGTGTGTGTGTGTGTGTGTGTGTGTGTGTGTGCTTTCAATCATACTTCAGATTTCATCTCCTCCAATGCTATATTTTATTTGGTATTTTTTTAGATTAGGTCCACTTCCGCAATTTTCTTTTAGATGACGACTTTTATATATTTTCTACTATGCTGAATACGGAAATCGCATTGAAATTTTGCAGAAATAAGTAGTTATCGAGATATAACAAGTTGTATTATACATTGTATTCTTTGGCAGCCATCGTTTTTACGCGCGTGCGCGCCCCATAAACAAATCTACGCGCGTAACAAAGATGCCCGCCAAAGAATACAATGCATAATACAACTTTTTATATCTCGACAACTATTTATTTCTGCACAATTTCAAGGCGATGTTCGTATTCAGCATAGAAGAAAACTTATAAAAGTCGTCATTTAAAAGAAAATTGTGGAGGTGGACCTAAGCTGAAAATTTCCCTTTTATTTAAAACAATGTATTAAGTTCGATGCAATCACAGAGCTTAAAAGAAGTGAAGTCCATTTTCCTACTTAGATGTGGTTGACCATCTAAATTTGGGGAAGGCGGGAGGAACGTGAACTTTAACATCTTCACAGCACGTTTTTTTTGTTTCGTAAATAATTCATTTAATTTCTGTATTAATTAAAGGCCTAAGAAAATAAAAAAAATAACAGGTAATTGTAAATTTTCCACCAATTGTCGGATATTCTAATCATGCGCATATGCATTTTAATTGTTTTTTTTTGTGTGTGTGTGTGAGAATGAGTTGATAGGTGATATTACCTCTGAGATGTTAAGGGCAACATTGAGGCATTGACAAGTCTGAACACTTCATGAAAAATGTTCACAAAAAAACAGGTGCTTTCAAGAATTGTGAATATCAACATACTTAAAGGAATTCATTGTAAGTGTATCTACATTGTGAAATTGGAATACAGACTTTTATCATTTATTATACATATTTATATATTTATATATCTATATGGAGTATAAATAAAATCTGCTTAAAGCACTTTAAAAAACTTTAAAACATTTTTAATTCTAATAGGTGTCTAACTCATACTGATTTTTTTTTACATAATCTCTGAACTCTTTGCTTATATCATAAGCTTTATTTCCTGTTTGCTTTTATTGAGGTTTCTCATCTTGGTATGAATAATTTATAAATATTAAGTCTTTAATATATTTATAATATATTTAAGTCTACTATTTTAGATTATCTTTGTAAACATTAGTTTATTCTCTTATATATATATATATATATATATATATATATGTGTATATATATATATGTATGTGTATATATATATATATATATATGTATGTGTGTATATATATATATGTATGTGTATATATATATATATATATATATATATATATATATATATATACATATATATATATATATGCACGGGACAATAACGTTGACACACCGGTTCTCACAGGAAAATTGATTAAGCAACAATGAGCATGTCCAGTTCCAAATATATGACCATATCGGAAAGTTAGACGTTGCACATACCCCTACGCTCCGCAGCAAATTCCATTTTGGTATCTGTCGTTTTATAATTCATTTTGAGCTATGCTTCTCCAGTTCTCGTTTAGGCATGCGTCTATTATAAGTAAAACTATTATATAATAACCTGCGGTATAATATATGCTATATCTTGTGGCAGTCATTTGCACAGACGAACATTAGCAGTAATAACAAAAAGTCTAGTTGGTTCCTGACAAAGGTTTCACTACTATAAAAGAAATACTCTGTATGGAGTTTTGAACTACTGAGTTCTTGTGGCGGACGCTCATACGTGTAACCCGACGGAAGAGTCCATATTATTGATATACAGTGACTGTCTCGTTGAATTGCGACGCATAAGCTTCAGGCAACTCTATGTACCGTTATAAAAGGCGTCGTCATTTCTTTCTTTCTCTCGTCTGTCGACTCCATCAAAGTGCCAAACAAATAAAAATATACCTTAAACTCACTTGTTCTTGGAAAGACACTTTTATTTCCTGTTCGGGCTGTTCATTTTATATTTAAAAAAAAATTATTCACAGAGCTGTCATCAGCTAGCGATAATTTTCTGTCCTCTGCTTTTTGCTCCTGCTGTTCATGTCCACTCTCTATGTCTTACTGCCGCTGCTATCTCTGCGTTATGTCACCAGTCCTTCTACCTCCTACTGCTCCTCTCTCTATTTCACTGATATACTGCTGTATACATTACGTTGCCGCACATTAAGGTACATATAGTGTTTTAATTTCACACACATGTGTTTTTATCGTGGAAATGTCTCATAGGAAGATTTTAATATTTGAAACACTAAGAGTCACAGTTGGAAATATATATGAATGTTCTTCCAGCCATGCAACATACATATAAGGAGGTAAATGTATTTAATTCAATCAGGACATACCTGAATATAGACACAACGTTAATCTAAGGAATATTATCAATTATTGTAATCAACATCGTAAGCTTTTAATACTTAAAATTTTAGATAATATTGGATTAATTATTAAGAGTTAATCTAGACATTTTTTTTTTAAATCTGAAGACACCTTTTAAAAGTTCTAATTTGTTATTCAAAAAACAAATTTTATGTACAAAACATTAGAATTATTAAGAAAATCGATATTTTATCCGTAAATTACTCAATGAATAATGATCTATAAATATAAAAGCGAAAATGTATGTGTGTGTATGTGTGTTAGCTTTTTCTGTATGTCTACAAAAGGCTTTTTTTTCAGAGAAGCGGTCAGTCGGTTCACAACGCTTTTAAACTTTTTATATCACATATAAATCGTAATATATCAGAGCTAACAACGAAGCTAGCCTGTCTATTCTATTTGCTCGACTTCAGGAAGATAAATATTCAACATTTGTCGCTCGCCGCATGTGGGTTAGTTTTTTCCTCTAATATCTTGGGAAAATAAAAATAAAAAAGCGTTCCCGCAGTAAATTAAATACTATCCCACAGTCAAACATGACCTCATTAAAACGTGCACCTGCCAAATCCAAGTAATTAAATAAATTCAAACGTGTTTCCCTTAGCATCTCGCGGCGGTCCAATGGTTAAAACCGTCGCACTCTTTTTTTTCACACTTTAATTTCCAACTTTGCCTCACCGGTTCGGGTTCGATCCTCATGCTTACCTACCAAAACATTTTCTTTTATTTTACCCCCACCCGGAGTTTTCACACACACACACACACACACACACACACACACCTCCAAACGCCTGTGCAACGCCGGGTACCCCACGCTAGTTTAGCATAAAAGCAAAAATATCAATTAAAATATTCAGTTACACTCCTCTTGTGAAATATAATCATGCAATGAAATATTGTTTAGGATAAAATTACAAAAGACAAATGGAAACTTGTGTATACATGTACCCTCAAAATTAGCATAAAATTTTACTAAAACAAAGAATTTATATTTAGGTTTAGCATGCCCCTTTCGTAAAAAGTGAGAGGAAATGTGATTATACATATTTTTTATTATGATAATTATTGAATTTGCACCCCAACACAAGGTACAGAGCCACTTTGCAATATAGGGCTAACATATGGGGCACGACTAGCAGGGATATAATTTGTAAAGAGGGTGGGCAGCATGTCATATTTAGCATCTTAGGTTATGTTCAGATTTCACTTAAACGTCTGCATGTTCAATTGGGAAAGAAGGATCCCAGAAGCTATTTCAAATGTCTAGCAGTTGTGGTGCAGAAACTATCGGAGTAGAAGGCTTTCTAAAACGTAGGGATCTCTTTTGTGTAGGAGTGTTATTAAGCTCCTTCTCGGATTTGTCGGTGGTGTTTACGTAGAGAGGGTTCACATGCTTGTACTTAATCATAACATCCACCATTAAAATACTTGTAGAAAGGCAGAGATATGCAACATCTCGTCGATGAGACAGAGACTGAAGCTTAGATGGCAGTTCAATTCCTATCATATTGGCGAGTCTCTTTTGAGCCCTGTACAGGAATGAGTGACTAGTACCAGATGCACAAGCCCAAATGTGATAACAGTACTCCATACATGTACGAATGGTGTCTTTTTCGAGGTACACGATATTTTAAGGTGTAAGTAGCTTTCTAGCACGGTAGAGAGAGCTCATTTTCTTTGCATCAAACTTGGCAATGCTCTCAATGTATGTGTTCCAACACATGTTCCCTGTAAACGTTTGACCGAGGAGTTTAAAAAGGTACTTTAGGTAATTGTTATATCTTCTCTATATAAATAAAATGAACTCATTTTTCCCGTCTGATTTTGACCTTAATAGGATTAAAAATCAAGATATTTCATGCAAATATAATATGCACAAACGGCAGAACAATACCTGAGGTGTGTTATAGGCTTATTATTTCTCAAATTCCTCGATAATCTTAGATTTCTATACTTTTTCTGCTGAGAAGTCACTGCCAAAATCGGTTAAGATCAATGGAAGTAGTAAAATATTTTCTCTCTAATAAATTCCTCCTCCCCCTGCCACCACTTAACACCGTTTGGGGATCGTTCACAAGGAACAGTTGAGAAGAGAACACCGGTTTGGCTTCGTAGTTCTTTCATGTGAAGTTATTTAAAGTCACTAAACTAAGCTGCAGTGCTCTGTGGCGTAGTGGTTAGCGTGCTGGACAATTCACATTATATTTTCACGTTCGCGCCGACATACCGTAGTCGTTTTTTTTTCCTAAACAACTGGAATGGACTTTTCTTGGTGGCCGAACTGTTAACGTTGCAGATGGTTTTTGTTTTTCTTCACACTTTATTTTCCTACTTTTATTCATGACTCCGGGTTTGATCCTTCCTACTTACCTACCATAACATTTTTAAAACTCCCCCCCCCCATCCCGGAAACAGACACTCGGGCAACGCCGGGCACCCCCGCTAGTACTTAATATTTCAAATAAAAAACAAAAATAATCAATCAAAATAATGACATCCACCTTCCGTAAAAAATAAAAATAACAAATAATGTAATTTGCTTAACTGTGGACTAACAATTGTTGTCAGTAGCCGATATAACTTGTGCAGGTTTTCAACCTGAAGACATTGAGCAAATTCGCAATTAATTTTATACATTGGGGTCCCACGCCAGGGAGTAGATATTAAGTCAGCTAGTATGACGTTTGAGCACATTTAATTTGGTGCATGGCAGGAGTCGAGTTGGGATGATCTCGAACATTCACCGTGTAAAGCAATAAACGATTAGGGCGCTTGTTCCTTAGACGCAGAAGTCAATTACATAAAAGTGTTCCGTGTTCCAGGTCGGGCTATTATTTTCGACCCGTCTTCGTCGGGAGAACCCATTATGAGATATATAGATTTAAACGCAATAGGGAAATTAACTTTATGATAGCTAACATATCATAAACATAAGTCGCGAAAGTTGTTAATAAAAGAAAAAAATAATTATTGCATTTTGACTAAATGCTTCCTTTTATTTAATATATCTATAAAATTTAGACTGTGTAGTTGTGTGATAAAAGTATCAACGTTTTATAATCTAGGAATATTAAGTCTACAGACTTGAAATTTGGTATATACGGCATTCACACATGCGAACACATATTGCTCGGTTCATTCTTAAAATCGTCTACTAAGGGATAAAAGTACAAAAAATGGTACTTGGGAGTCACCGGATATTTATATGTTTGCTAGCTGTTTCACGAAGGCGCATGCGCGGCTTTGAAACATGACATTTTCTTTATATTAGGAATAAGTAAGTTTTTTAAAGACATTACAAAGACTGTGTCAAGCTGGGCTAATTGATATCATACGTGACTCACTGTCTTAAAGTTTGGGTATACCCCTCAGCTTGGGATTTAAGTTTTACTTACAAGAAGTGATTTGTTTAGGGAAAATATTATACTCGTATCCAGATATCTCAGTTTCTGTATAAATAAAAATATAATATTTATGCGTATTTTACAACCGGGCAACACCGGGAAGCCTGCTAGTAATCTATACGTTTATCGGTTTACAGTTAATAATTTTTCTCAGTTTTGCCCATTTTTTTTTAAATTCATATTTGATTCATGATAATTATAGTTATTCAATTTTAAAATAATTTTAAACCTATTCAGGCCGGAGTAGTGGCTAGTGAAGATGAGCTCATATTATTAAAGATTGAAGCAAATGCATACTAGGGTCATTTTCTCAGACAAAATAACAAACAAATAAAACTTAGACACAGGAGCCGATTAATAAAAACAAACGATCACCTGGTCATGGTGGAATCAGGGTTGTCAACCAGTCCGTGTCGGAAGACTCCAAAAAAACAGACGTGCTCAGCAATGTAGGACCTAGAGTGAATCTCATCGGAACTGTCTGTCCGTCAACTACTCTTATGTGAGTAGTCCAAAGAAAGAAATTAAATTTTACTCATATTTTATCTATCTATTATTACATTTACCCCGGATAAAAGAGATACCAGTACAGGGGCAACATATATAAGAGAGATTTCTCCGGTGCCAAATTAAAACCTGCGTTAATGTTCATTGCTATCCCGGATACAAGAACCCGGCTATAGGCCTAACCCGAATAAAAGGGAGTTATAGGGACCTAAGAGGAAGTCTATTATGCCCGGTGTATATAAAAATTACTTTGTGGGTGTGTGTGCGCGTCTTCTTATAGGTTCCGAATCGGCTAAGCCTATATTTTGAACACTTCTCACAAAGGTAATTTATATGCCTGGCAGTGTTCTTAGATATATTTTTACATATACTTATCCGATATGTATCGAAAATTGAAAAGTATGACGCAAAAATAATCTTTCTTTAGTATAAATAAAAATGTATGTACTGTAACATTTTACGTTACACCGACAAATGGAGATTATTTTCAACATATCAAGAGAGATGCACTTCTCAACAAATAATTTCCTCTTAAAATCAATAAACTGAACAATTATCATATGACGATAGAGCTAAGCGGTCGAGTACTCGACTACAAGTCCCATGGTTCCATGGTTAAGTCAGGAGTGGATCTCACCATTTCAATTTCTTTTTATTAATGTGTTCAATTTAGGATTAAAAAGAAGTACCATTTAAAATCGAAGCAACTCGTTTCTTTTTTGCATATTGTAAAAACAAATACTAATCAGAAATAATTTTTCAGGACATGCATTGCCAGGTAAAAATATCAGCTTACATGCAATTGTAAACAAACACAGACGGCATTTTATGAAAAATATTATCATTTTTTTTATCATTTTTGATTATTTTTTTTAATTTGCTATTATTTTTCGAATTTATCCAACGGGCAAATTACTCTTAATTATATTTAGTATTCCATTAAGGGATGCTTCTATAATAACTACACACACATTCTGCATGAATTAAAGTAGCATGTTTAAGCGTATTCTATGACCGAGCAACTCCGGGCATACAACCTGAAAGAAATAATTTACTATTATCTGCCCATTTTATGATTTCTCTCGAAAGTTCATTCATACTTGAGTTATATTCGCGTTGAGTGACTGAAGATGAACGACATTTAATGATCCAAGAATAAAAATTAGCGATTACAGACAAGGGAAAGCGGCGATAGAAATACCAAAATCTGAACCGGGAGTATTTTATACATAGTTTTGTTTAATTGAGGCGTCGCTTGATTGTTTTGAAGAAAATAACACACAAATGGGCGTTTATTTAATTCAAATATGCCGGTTTATTAAACACACCCATTAGACAATAAATGTTTCTATATGCATTTTTCTATACCTTCGTGTATTGTTTCCTTAAAAGGTGTGCCATAAGAAGGGCACAGTATGTTCAGAAGAATATATTGTACCTTGCAGGCGTTTCACATTTCTTACAAGAGTACTACTTTTCATGAATCCTGTCTATTTCAAGCTTCTATAAAGATACCCGAATTTATTTCGACCACATACGTTTATCCATAGTCACAAAAAAGTATAACAGAAATCCTTAGCGGCTCTCCCCTTACATACGAGAACCGTTTCAAAAGAAGAAAAAAAAAAACTTGTGAAAGTTAAAGTTGTTTTTCGTGATAGAAGAGTTATTTAAATTATAAAATAAAATACGCATAAAATATGTTTTTTAAGCTAAATCACAGCCCATATTATAAGAATAAGCACATAGTTATTTGTTTAAAATAGATATTACAAAGATAGACATAATCCTTAGAATTTAAACCTCATATTTTTAACACAAAAATAGATAAGAATCGAAAACGGGAAAAAAAGTACCATTAGAATGAGCGACCCTCTGTGACCCCAAATCGATTTTTTCTCTATAGTAACGACCATTTTATATGCACGTTTGCCAGCATGAAAGGACCACTGTGCATTGGTGCCCGTCGCGCTTTGGTATACCAGCATCGCTGCAAAAGTCAAGCCTCCAATTTTATATCTAAATAGTTGACGAACTGCAAAGACGTGAGTAGTATCATAAACACGAACGATATTTTGAGGTCTAGATTTGATTTTTTCTACAGCCAATTTTTAATGCACTTTTGCAAGGAAATCAGTGATGCATTAATTATTTTTCTTCAAATTAATGGCAGGTTTTGCTTTCTGACTATCTCTCATTGCTAATATCTGCAACTCATGACAAATTAAAGTGCTGAATCCATGAGCTTAGTCACCACAACAATGCAGTTTTCAATCCCGTCTGGTTCATGTCGGTGACAAAAAATATGAAACCATTAATTTTGGCACGCTGATCGTATTTAGCATCTTAGGTTAAGCCTTTCTCCCGTAAAACAAAACCAACAACCATGTGTCCCCACCCAAATGCAAAGAATAGATGAAGTAATGATAATTTTAATAATAACCAAGGAAAAAATCATATACCATGAGAATATAACACGCAAATAAATTAATCAATCACCGTTTGTTACTGACTGACCTCCAAACGTAAGCGATAATTATTCCAATTTGTGTTGAATGCATAATAGAATTGTCTTTTATTCGAAACGCGATCGTGCTAAAATCGATTTTAATCAACAACGTTTTTTTTTGGTTTTTCGTATTCATGAGTTAGAAATTGCTTCAACATCTTGTATAAACGGAAACGGCAAAATCACAAAGAAAACATAGAAACTCGTCAAAACCATGAGCAATGTTAAAAATAAGTAATACACTATTACATTTACAAACTAAAATAATAGCATATAAGCTTGTTCTGAAACAGAAAATACAAAATGGATGTTTGCTACTTTATAAATAAGTTACACGAAAGAATTAAAATACGCAATGAGGATATGTTATTTAACTTCTACGTGTGCCCGGCATTTCCCGGGTATTTAGAGGTGCGTGTTGAACAAAAAAAAAAATGTGGAAGTAGACAGGCAGACTCAGACCCGTACCGCGAAGAAGGAAAAACAGTTGAAACGTGTGTGCTGTTGTACGCATCGCCCGACCCAGAAGTTGTAGCATATAAGTAAGATTCCCATGATTTGTCGTAAAATATTATGAACTTGCATTTTGTGACGGTGATTATCTGTGATTTTAAATGATATATTCCCTCATATACAGAGCGTCCCGATGAAATATATACAGTATTTAAATAAATATGAGACAATCATTATTTATGAGAAAGAAAAGTTTCATGCATCAAAATAGTGCGAATAAATATAGAAACCAATAGTGGTCCACGATCAGTTGACAATGTTCACTTATTTAACCGTTCTTTATTTGCTCAATATGTATGTCGACACATCTTCTTCCAATGCGTTCTTTACATTCAGTCATTGTCGCCAATTCTGTGGTATGAACCTTGTGTTATACATGCAACCATGCTCTCCTCCCTCAACGTAACATCTGCGGAGGATCAATCCACTGAGCATGGACAGTTCTCTATACTTCCTCCTCGTCCTATCTATCTCTTCCGCAAATGACTGTCAAGTTATGCTCTTACGTCATGATGATAGTGGGGAAGTGTTCCATTATGCTAGAAATGGCATTCTTTATTCCTAAACATCTCTTGGAAATGTGGCTTAGTGTATTAATGTAGCAAGTTGAAATAATTTAAAGAGTGTATATATTTGATTGTGATTCCCTCAAGACTAAGCGCTTTCCTAATGTACTATTAGCAAATTACTTAAGTTAGTTGTATGTTTTCGTTGGTGTGTATTATCCAGGGTGACCAAAAAAAAAAAAAAAAGCTAAATGCAGGTCATCTAGAACATATGAAAAAAACGGCCAAATACCCTACTGATTTGATGTGATGTTTTGAATAAAATAAACTAGTTGTGGCCAAAGTTTCATTTCATTCGGACAGAACACGAAGAAACGGGCCTAATTAGATTTGGGGCCGGGTTTTTTTGGTCAGCCTATATCATAAACAATAAAAAGTTTCGCATAGAATAATATCTTTGATTGGTGATGGAAGACATAAGTAATTTCACAAAAGCTGGTGTAACACTAGCAAGTGTTCCTTTGGATTAGTGCAGAATGTTAATAATTAACGCTAATCCGAACCCATGTTTTATTCACCTGAAAGTTGAATTAATTAATAAGGTTTGTAAGAATATTTTCTCATTAATACAAATATCTTATTGAAAAATAAATGGTTGGATTAAGAGTTCGTTAGGTTAACATTTTCTGAATTACCGCAGTCTGTCGTTGTACATTTAGTAGAAAAAATGTGTGTTTTGGATTTAATTTTTACGTTAGTACATTTAATATCTGAGATGTCGTCGATAAAATAATTTTTGGCAAAGTAAAATCACAAAATTTGAGGAGTTAATACACTTCTATAGTGCATACACATTTTGGGGAATTCATATATTATATTTATACATACATCTGAGGAGTCCTAGAGTGGATAAAACGCCAAATATTCAGTGTAGCTTAATCGCCATATATATTTTATAAATTACTAACTAGGTCTACCTAGACATAGAACACTTTTGAAGTAAATACTTAAAGGTTACGCATGAATCTATACTTTCGTATATTTATTTTATGTGAGTAAATAAAGCAGTTATATATATATATATATATATATATATATATACATATATATATATATATTCTAAAAGAAAGTATGTATATATATATATATTCGAAAAGAAAGTATGTATATATATATATATATATATATATATATATATATATATATATATATACATACACATATACATACATACATACACGTACGACATAATCACGTTGGCACACCGGTTCTCGTCAGGTCACTGAATCTAAACAATGTTGAATTTGATTAGTACCTGAGATGTGATAATTTGGGAATTCTAGGCTCTGTATGTGCTGTCCGCTGATCTCGGCATTTTTTCTTGTCGTCTTGTACAATTCACTAGCAACTGCTATTTAACAATGTCGACTCAGGAGAGGTATGGTTGGGGATTGCGCACTTCCGGCCACAAAAACTACACGCACAGACACCCCCTCCAAGTTATCGATAGTCTGTCAAAGACTTAAGGAGCCTATATATATATATATATATATATATATATATATATATATATATATGTGTGTGTGTGTGTGTGTGTGTGTGTGTGTGTGTGTGAATGTATAGTAGTAGGAGTTACGCAATTTCAACCACACCATGCTGAGTCGGCATTGTTGAATGCCAGTTGCAAATAGAGCATAAGGACGTCTGGAAGCAACGCTGATATAAGCGGAAAGCATATGCAGCGCCCGGCATTCAAAAATGATCACCCATCTAGTACTAGCCAGGGTAACCTTTGCTTAACTTCGGTTATCTGACCCGAAACGGACGTTAACGCGATTATACTATATATATATATATATATATATATATATATATATATATATATATAAATATATATATATAATTTTTTAAATATAATTACCCACTGACACGTGTTTCGTCGTCTACGATTCATCAGAGTGGCTGAATCTTGCATGATGAGTCGTAGACGACGAAACACGTGTCAGTGGATAATTATATTTAAAAAATAATATATATATATATATATATATATATATATATATATATATATATATGCCGCTCCCCATTTAGGGGGTACCAGATTTGTCAAAGGGGAAATTATTCTCAAATCGCATTTGGGTAAAAATGCACTTTCGTAGAAATAATTGAATTCGTTCAATGAGTATCGCTAACAAAAACAAATAAAAACATATAAATATATATATATATATATATATATATATATATATATATATATATATATATACATAAGTACTTTTAAACCAGCTTTTTTTGTTGTAAATACTTTTACGTTGATGACCTAATTTCCAATATCTATTTCCAAGCAGAATATATTTATTTCCCATATGCGTACACATCAGGAGTATGATTTTTATTAAAATCTAGAATCAGATCGAGAGGGTTATCGGAAAATACGAATGTCTCTCTATGATATGTGCGTTCTTGTTTTTATTTTACCTTTTTTTTTTCAGTAAACATCAAAAACCGAACTTTGAAATGAAGGCGTAGTTTGCCGTCAAAGCGTATCCCTTGGGCATTAGCATGACTTGAAAGCGAAACACATTTCTTGCTGCAGGCGACGCGGCCCGAAAATACGAACATTGTGATATGTTTATGCTATAAGATAACCATTCGGGAGAAAAGGATTAATAAAAGTAAATAGATCCAACAGGTTATAAACCAAGTTTAAATGTGATTCAGGTTACCTGTCTGTTATTTAGCTCCTCGTGTGTTTTAAGGCATGTCACGCCTCTTTATTCATTTCATACCGAAATTTATCTCATACGATTAGCTTGTAGATAATTTTGTGTACTATAATATATAAACGGATATATGTCTCTCTGTCTGTCTTCATATTTTCAAACTCTATCTCATTCGGAACTAAAAGTCGCAAAGCTGCACTAGGGGATCAAATGATTGGATCATTTACCGGCCTTTATTTTATGGATCTTTAGCTGGTTAAATGGCATTTTAACAGGTCAAAAATCGGTTATTTTTTTTAAAAAATCTGTGTTTTGTATTTTGTACATTCATTTTCTACATTCATCGTTGTTTATCTTACGTTTTTCATCAGTTCATATGGGCATCACGTTGCTAATGTGAAACCTCAACTACTTTGAATGGCAAAGTTTCAGTTTCGATTCTAGCTGGTGGCGCCTAAATACCGTTTTTTTAACTTTTATATTACGACTCTTTGAGTATATATATATATACACAATCTAGACAAATTGAAATGCATTATGGAAACATATTTTACGCCCAGCCAATGTCATCTACTTTCTAGTCTAATATAAAATACATTGTCGGTCCGCCTGTGTGTTTCTATATTTTAAAGCCTATTATCTTCTGAAACTAAAAGTAAAATAGCGTTGGTAGGGGCCTCAAAGTAGTGGCTTTCAAGTGAGCTTTGTTTTCTGGGTTGTAAAATAGATCCAAAGGCTTCAAGATGGATCCAAATAAGCGTAAAATTAAAACAATCGTATAGATATTGTACATTCATTTTATGTTGTTTTTTTTTTTTAAATCCGTTCAAATGCGTGTCACCTAACCCTAACATTAACGCCATTAATTTTGAATGCTACATTTTGGATTTTTGCGCCGATGCTGGCTGATATATCCCAAGTGACATATAGGCCATCTACAACTTTGTAGATGCTTTTCTTAGCGACTGAGTTCTTTTTACGGGGTGAGGGTGCTCACACCACGCCCAACCTTTCAAAAAGATGCATACAGCGCTTAGCATTCCCAAATGGTCACCTATCCGCTACTGGCCAGTCTCAACGTTGCTTAACTTCGGCGATCTGACGAGAACCGGTGTGTCCACGTGAATGTGCCGTTCGATTCTAGCTGATGGCACCCAAATACTGTTGTATTACTCTTGAAACAACTCTATAATATTATATACGGAATCTTGAAATATTAAAATGTCATATTAAAGCGTATGTTACGACTGGCCAAAGGCGTGTGCTAGCCGCCTGTATACGATAAAGTAATGTTGATACACTAGAAAGTGTAAATTAAGCATAGTTGAGCCTGGTCATGATTAAAATTTGTAAGGATTTAGAAATACAAGGTGCTATAGTTGTTACAGCTTATCGCAGCATTGTTTACTGTCGTATTTTTCTTTTTCTTGCGACTCGAATGGAATCGTGCTGATTAAAAGAGGAGTGGTAAATAAGTGCGCTATACTTGCCTCCGAACCAAGCGTGTGTTAGCAATCATACATCGAGTATGGTTGCTTTTTCGCGTTGTTGCAACAAACGGATATTATAAAATTAATTTCTTTGGTAGAAATACATTTCAGAAATAAACATTTCATAAAAGATAAGTTTCATTGAAATGAGAAAAAGTTATTACTGACAGAAAATACTAGTTTACCTTTGTCTGCTTTGAGTGTGTATAACAGTTAATATATTATATGTTTTCGATAGAGCAATGTAATTCGTGATTTATAAACTGTGCCGTATTGTGTCGGATATATATGCGAGAGTAAAAATAATGATAATATATTATCTTCACATAGTCCTAATGATGGTCAAAACCTGATTGAGTAGTTGAGATGATTCAAAATAGGGCATAGTTGACAAATGGTATACAAAATTACAACCATTACTACATATATATATATATATATATATATATATATATATATATATATATATATATATATATATATACTTTCAAGTTGCCATTTTTAAAAATCAGGGTAACTAATGGAATATAACGAAGTTAATACAAGAGTGCTCAATACGAAAGTACAGAAAGTAACATTTTCAATTTTTCTTTACATAGTCAGTAATTTTTTGCTACACAGTTATGAGCATGTTTCGATCTTCTAGTGCTTAGTAACTAGAGACCATTTCAGACAACAAGCGCTTATTTGCAAAGCGGGATTCCAAATATTGAATTCCGCTTTCGTAAATAAGCGTGTGTTGCCTGAAGAGGTCTCTAGTTTATAAACACTGGAATACCTTAACATGCTCATGACTGTGTAGCGACATATTACTGCTTATGTAAAGACAAATTGAATATATATATATATATATTCAATTATCATTTATTTTATATATATGTATTACAGTATATATATATATATATATATATATATATATATATATATTTATATATATATATATATATATATATATATATATAGTAGAAATGCTAATTCATAAAAACCTGAAGAAAGTACACAATACTTTTGTAGAGCAAATATTCGTTTTATTTTTTTATTACCGTTTTTCTTCTGTGTAGCTACATTTTTGTTTGAGCTACGTGACCGTTTTTTTTGGCCGTTATGTAGCCTCGTCCGACTTTACAGAAAAGTTCGTTTATGTTGGAATGAAGGAATGAATGATGTCAGGGAAGGGGTGCGAGGAAAGCGAACAGAGAAAAGGGAGAAGGTTGGAGGCGGTGCGCTGGGTCGGTCGGTAATGCTTTAGTGTTGGAGTTCAAGGACATTGGGTGGTTGTGGGAGGTCTGGGAAGTTCATCTCTGGTGTGGCTAAGGACATAGGCATATATGGAGGGGGAGGGAGATATGTAGGGGTAAGAAAAGAGGGGTTACTTTAAATTTCGGGTTTTAAGGTTAAAGTTTTTGGTGTCTCGTTAGTGAGATGAGTTCTTGGTAAGTATGTATTGATCTGTTGGGTGTTCGCTTAGGCTGGGAGGCGGGGTAGCTACGATTCGGTTTATCTATTTGATTTCTTTTTTATTTGTTGTTAAGTGTTTTGAGAAAGTTAGCCTTGGGCCGTACGCGCGAGCACACACATGCGCGCATACACACTTACATACACATAAAGAAACGCGCACATGTATACATACATCCCCGCCTCACCATGTAAACACATGCGCATATGATTACATGCAAAAATATACACCCGCATCGCTCCCGTTGACCTCAATTGACCTTAAAGTGTTAAGTTGAGTACGTGTGCGTAAGCATGGATGCGCACATATACCCACCCATACACCCATACATCCATGCAATCATATACATGACCCTACCTGCGTATATTGATCCAGACATACATGCATTCCCACGCACATATGTAAGCGTACGCGCACATACATATACTTATACTCGTGAACACATACATCTACATACACACAGCTGTACGCTCATACATATATATATATATATATATATATATATATATATATATATATATATATATATATATGTGGGCAGCAGGTAGCGGGCACATATACTCTCACATACACATACATATACATAGGTACGTGCATATATCGATACCCTCGTGTACACACGGCCACACGCATGGATTAATACATGCATATATACACATACACACATAGCCA
>NC_136515.1:11011059-11028559 GCF_053919585.1 Euprymna scolopes
TATGTTCATTTGTTTTCCTGTCGTGCCTGCCATAGAGTGTGGTGCCATCAGCATATATACCCATCTCAGAGGCAATTTTCTCGGGGAGGTCATTTACGAATATCAGGAAAAGCAGAGGTCCAAGGACAGATCCCTGGGGCACTCCCGTATTTATATCACATTGTTTAGATGTACGACCTTCGAGGACAACCTGGGTGTTTCGCTTATCTAAGAAGGATTTAATTATGTTAAGTATTCTACCAGTGATACCGTATGATCTAATCTTCCTGAGGAGACCATCATGCCATACCCTGTCAAAAGCCTTGGATATATCTAGAGCTACCCTTCTGTCCTCTCCCGCTTTGTCCAGTGAATGGTATATGCGTTCAGAGATTACAGTGAGGATGTCTGCCGTGGTACGGGATTGTCTAAATCCATATTGTTGGTCGGTCAGAAGTTTAGCATCTGTAAGGTGCTGGACTAGAGCATGGTTAATTAAGGTCTCAAATAGTTTGGCAAAAAGTGGGAGGAGGCTAATAGGGCGATAAATATATGTATCTATTAATATATATATATATATATATATATGTATATATATATATATATATTCAAAAGTATTAAAATACGAACATAAGTGGATGGAGATGTCGTTATATCTGATCCACACTAATTCTATGTTTACCCTCATAGTGGGAGCAAAATACTTCTGCACTCATTGTAATACCTTCCTTTTAGTATAGTATACTCTTTTACCAAATATTCACAAGATCCAACTAAACGATGACTTATTTGCTATTTCACTTCTCAATTCACTTTATTTGCGGTCGTCCGTTTCATGGTGTATTTACCAAATTATGAGGAGCTGCGCAGAATCCTTCCGCCAATTTCAGAACTCATATAGAATATAATGACCCGTTTACCCCCACATTACAACGCTGCACAAACACCCAGAATACTTATCGTGAACATCACTTATATTTATATTTGCCTTTTCCAAATATACCTTAAAAGTTAAAAATTGTCAGTGACAAAAAAAAAAAAGATTCTCTCACTGGACAAATTTGCACATTGTTATTTTTATAACAAAATGTAACCATTTATGATGCTTAGATAATAATTTTACAACATACCCCTCATAATACTAACCAATGTTTAAATAAAAACATAACAATTAACATGCCAAAAATATGTTACTTAAAACAACGTGGCCAAGAAATAGAGAAAATTATTTCAATTATCCAATTCTGTCGGCACAATTTTCGCAAACTAATACCAGTACATCAATCATAAGTGATATATGTTTTAGCAGAGTTTTCCTAGGCGAACTCCTTCACTTTCGATGAAAATCAATATAGATTCGATACATTAGAAGAATTTGGGGAACAGTTTCTAGAAAACATCTCGATATATTGTTAGAAATCAATCGAACGAATCCGACAACGGACGTCGATAATCTTGTATATGTATAAGAATTTATCAGTTTGTGTCCAGGGATAATCAGAAGAAAACATATTCTATTAAATTACTGTCGTCCAAATCAATTTATGCATGAATGTGCGATTGTATATATTAAGACTGAGAAAATATCGATGCTAAAACCAAGTTCATTTTGTCGGTGCAGGTTAATCTATCTGATTGCGAGCGAAATGCATTCATGCCGACATTAGCCATTCCCATTACATGTATACATATATTTACGTGTGTGTATGGTGTATATATATATATATATATATATATATATATATATATATATACATGAATATATATATATATAAAATTGAATGTGTCTGTGTCTGTGTGTCTGTGTACATTTCCCTACGCAATAACTCTGTCAATTTTTAGTCTACACACTTGACATTTGATATACAGGTTACTGAGATTTGGGAAAATAGATATGATCGGATTTCGGACAGAAATCTTGCTGTTAACGGGTCAAAGTTAAACTCTTTGACTTTTGAGAATTCTACCAAACTCCTCCGACAATTTTGGGTCGAAAAACTTTAAATTTTAGATATGGGTTCCTTGTACATGGATCTAACTTTATAACTGGATTTGAGCCTAAAATAATAAATTTTAAGGGGTCAAAATAGGGGAAATTTACAAAAAATACCGTTTTTTATTGTTTTTTTTTTTTTTGCTCAGCATACATCTCCAAACACCCTGGCAACGCCGTGCAGCCATTGATTGTATATATATATATATATATATATATATATATATATATATATATATATATATATATATATATATATATATATATGTGTGTGTGTGTGTGTGTGTGTGGGCATGTGTGCGTGTGTTCATATATATTTATTTGTGTATAGAGACATATATGTATATATATGGATATTAAGGTCGGTTGATTTTGGAATGGTAACAAGCCCAGGGTTGGGAAAGTTGCAATTTACCAGAAAAACATGACCACATGATATCTTTTTCCCTTAATTTGTGTTTATATTTGAAGAAATGACTTTGAATGGGGAAATGATTTATGATTCTACTACGATAACGGTGTTATCAAACAATGTCAGCCGGTAAAATTTAAAGCTGGCATTAAAACAAATAAGTGCAACATTTAGATATAAAACTATATTTTTATGAGAAATATCCATGGCCGTCTTTTAAAAATAAATAATAGTTAATAAAAAATGATATACTATGAAATATATATTTTAAAATATTAATTCCAATAAAAAACGGCGAAATTCTCGCGATACGGAATTATCTCCCTTTGATATTGTTTATTGATTATTATTTGTTAGCGTCTAAATATTGTCATTCAAACACGTGTACAACATTTCAATACATTTCATTTTTAAATTAATATTTTTATATGCATATTTAATAAAAACTTGTAAGTTGTTTTCAAGTAAAAAATATCCAGTTTTTTCCGTCGGGTTTTCAAGGCATTTTACTGAAAACGTAAATAAAGACACTGTTTTAATTAATAACACTGGTCAACACAATATTTTTGGCAGGCAAAGTAAGACTGGTTTCTGGGGTTTTCAAGGGTGCTGAATCCGAATCTGACATTAGTTTTTTCAAATTGGCTCTAGTTTTTGAGATATCACAGGGGGGTCGTTTGTCTGAAATCACCCATTCGCGACCATAGCTAAACGTACAAAAAACGGCTAAATAGTGCATGCATGTCAGATATTGATTTTTATGATAATCTTAAACCACAAAGACAGTGTAAAATCTCAATCTAACAAGTTAAGTTAGATATAACATCATTTCATTTATCCTATAACTGAACACTTTTAATAGATTTCGAGGATATACAAAAAATTTGCAAAAATGTTCTGAATTTTAATTCTCCACGTGACAAAAAACATTTACATAATCAGTTATATATCATAAATTAATGCAAAGCATTATACACTAGATTCTTAGTTACAATGAACACACAAAAAAATATTTTATTCACAAAACTAAAATTGACGTTTATACGATTTTCGCTTGTGAGCAACTTTTTGGCAGTCTCTTAAAAGGTTCCAGCAGTAGTCTGCCATCATGTGCTCATCCCATTTGCCTTGATACCTCTCTTCCATTGTTTTGATGTCTTGATGGAATCTCTCTCCCTGCTCCTCACTGTAATCACCAAGATTACCAGGAAATCTGTCGAGGTGGCTAAACATGAAATGAACTTTAATGCTCATATTTGCCCCTAGTTTTCCGTATGCAGTAAGCATCTTACGGACCAATTGCTTGTAATTGTCAGCTTTGTGATTTCCCCAAAAGGTTGTCACTACATCTGTGAAGGACACCCAAGCATTTAACTCAACCGTGTTCATATGATTAGTGAAGTCAGAATCCCTCATGAGCGTTCGAATCTGAGGTCCATCGAAGATGCCACCTTTAGCTTTTTCGATGGAAAGACCTGGAAATTGCCTGCATATGTACTTGAAGCAATCCCCATCCTTGTTCAACGCCTTAACAAACTGCTTTATGAGCCCTAGTTTTATGTGCAATGGAGGGAAGATGATTCTATCCCTGGGTACCAAAGGCTCATTGATGACGTTGGCTGTGCCGATTTCGAGACTTTCTCGTTCTGGCCAGTTCTCCCTTCTTCAGTGCTGGATTCTTGCTCTGCTATCCCACAAACAAAGAAAGCAGGGATACTTTGTGTACCCACTTTGCTGACCTAGCAGAAAATTCATCATTTTCAAGTCCACACGAATCAGTCATTTATGAGTGTTGTAATTCAGCTTTTCAATAACAAATTTGATAGCATCATACTCTTCTTTCATCTTGGTAGAATGGCCAATTGGTACAGGAGCAAACTTATTGCCATTGTGCAAAAGTACAATTTTTAGACTTGCTTTCGAGCTATCTATGAAGAGACGCCAATCTTCTGGGTCATATGATGAGATCCCCATGCAGTTAAGAAGTGCAGAAACGTCATTTCAAAAGACCAGGTCGTCTTCTTTAGAAAAGAAACGAAGCAAGCTGCCTTCCCTTGTCCTATAGTATGTTACTTTTGTGCCAGAATCAAGAATGTTTTTCTCTTGGAGTCGTGAAGCAAGAACTTCAGACTGCTCCTTCGACAAACAAAGGTCTCGCACTAGGTCATTAAGTTCAGATTGATTGAAAAGCTGAGGGTCATTTGAGGGTTCTTCATAGTCACTACAGCTATCATCACTTGATATTGAAAGATCAGCTGGAATCTCTTCGGTTTCATCGATTTCAGGCAAACTGGTGAAAACAGGCACAGGTAGATCCTCAGAGCGCGCAACAGGACGGATAGCAGAATCCGGGCTCGGATACTGCCAATTTGCTTTCTTGTGCTTGTTAAACTCCGTCATGTCATTGAGACAGAAGTAGCAGTCATCAAAATGATTGTTGGGCTCTCTCCACACCATTGGTACAGCAAACTTCAACTTCAGCTTACCGTTGGTCCAACCGCGGAGACTTTCTACACAGGTTTTGCACACCATATGTGGGGCCCAAGACTTGTCTTGGTCACCAAGTATCATATCGAATATGCTTTGTACGCCTTCTTGACAAAGTCTGTAATATTCCTCTTTTGTTGTGCCATCATATACTGTCAACAGATGTAACAAAAGACATCCGGTTCATATCTGCAACATCTTCTAGAAGAACACATTTTCTCTCTGGAACTCATTTTCAACTGTGGAATTAAAAAGAAAATTCTTAATTACTGTTTAATTTATACTGCAACTATATTTATGGAACATGTTATTAAGTAATTACAGTATATAATTATATAAAAATTCTCCCTATATAAATAATTATATAAAAATTCTCCTTGAAATACTTCAATATATACATAATCATTATAATGATTCAATAATATCAGAAACTTATTATTTACTGCTTTTATATTGAAGTATTTCAGGGAGAATTTTTTGCAGTTTAGGCTTATTTGGGGCTATCAGTATCTTCTAAACTAGAGCCAATCTGGCAAAACCAATGTTATATTCGTAATCAGCGACCTTCAAAACCCCAGAAAACACTCCTAGATGGTCTGCCAAAGAAAAAAAAGAAAAATTGTTGACCAGTGTAATTGTTGTTTTCATTCACAGTGATTTCCACGTGGATTCATTCAGTTTTCTGTTTATATACAAGCTACACAACATTGAAATTACATGTATTTATAATTATTTTAAAGCGCATTAAAGATATTTCTGTTTTAATTTGTTTCATATTTTCATTGTTTTTTCAAAATTGTTTAACCTTGTGGGAGGGCAAGCCTAAAGTAGGCACCTCCAAAGTTCACCAGGAAATTACCCTCCTATATGTAACACAATGTAATTTTATTATAAGTTAATATTACGGACTTAATTATTTAAAAAAAAGAGGTTGTCATTTTTTATTAAAAAGTTTTTTTTTTCCATTGTTTAAAATTCAAAGTTCTGACGTTGATCAATGGAAAAAAAACCCCTTCTAGACTAAGGCAATTTTATTTTGTTTCAATAATGATTCAGCTTTTTTCCCATATGAAAAACTGAACTTGTCTAAGTTTTACCTGATGGGGGGGGGGTAATGTAGAGCAAGACTAATAACTGTGCCAAGTTTCGTTACACTACTGCTATGGGAAGTGGGTCAGGGGCATTACTTTTTGCACGTCCCTAGTAAGCTGCTAATCGACGACCAAGCCTTGAGAAAACTTGATCTGCCATGTTTTCTTCCCTCTATTATATATACACACAAACACACACAAATATATGTACACACACACACACACACACACACACACATATATATATATATATATATATATATATATATATATATATATATATATATATATATATATGTGTGTGTGTGTGTGAGCGTGTGTGTGCATAAATATATAAATATCTATCTATCTATCTATATATATATATGTGTGTGTGTGTGTGTGTGTGTGTGTGTGTGTGTGTGTGTGTGTGTGTGTGGAAATATGATGTTTTCAATTATATTTTACCTTATTTTATACTAAGATATAATTAATGATGTCCCGTTTAATTACAGAGCATGTAACAAACGTATGACAAACTCAGTATAGCTGTTACAATATTTTCGACAAATGGGTGTATGGTCACTCATAGTTAGGAGATTCTATTTTTAAACGATTCTAATAGGAACTGAGGAATAAAATAAAACCACGATCTGCTTCCAACCAATCAGACACGAGAATAGCTCCATAAAAATTAATATTTTTCATTAGCAAACGTGTATGTGTTTTCCTCGTGCAACTACAGTAAGAATCTTTTGCTCTGTGGATTACAAGTAAAGCACCGTCTACTGAGAGGCAGTCACCACGAGGGCATGTATGGAGCAACTAACTATCGGACACTCTTCTGAAACTAAACTGTGGTTTCCAACTCAAAAACTGTCTACCGAGAACGAACTTGTATAGAACATCCAACCATCGGAAACTGTTCTGAAATTAAACATGGCTTCCAACAAGATGTTGGCCATCTTATTATTTTGTTAGATGTTTCGTATATATATATATATATATATATATATATGTATTTACACACACACACACATATATATATATATATATATATATATAGATCTATACACCCACACACACACACGCATATATAGCTATAAACACACACACACACTTATGCGCATAATAATAATAAGCGCATAAGCCTGACGAATCCTATAGTTGGATGAAACGCAGAATATTCAGTGTAGCTTAATCGCCATATATATTTTATAAATTACTATATATATATATATATATATATATATATATATATAGATGGATAGATAGATAGATAGATAGATATAAATATAGATAAGAAATGAAAAGGATACGCAGAGTGCTATATAAACATTGAGGCAGAATCCAATGAATGATAGTTACGAGAATCGGGGGATGATGAAGGAACTGCTTCGGGGCATAGAATTTCGAAGTGAAAAAGGCCGGCAACTTCAATTGTAAATGTAAAAATTTAACTCCCATATTCAGATAAGAAATATATTAATTTGCACATGGAAAATTAGAAGTGAAAACATTTCTTAGCGAGATGATATGAAGTGAATACATACTGCAACATTATGAAAAACAACACTTACAAAAATGAAAAATGATAATAAAACACATTTCTGCTAGTAATATTGTCGGTAAGAAAGTTATCCTACGGCTTCTGCTGATTTTCTCATTCACGCGTATGCACGTAACGTTGCGTTTATAGAAACATCCTAACGACTATATATCGAGATAACTCATAGTTATATGTGAGGAAGTTCTTCGTAAAAGTACCGTGCAAGATGGTCTGTTTCAATAGAGTCTGAAGAATAGCTATTATAGTTAGGGGAAAAACAGTAAGCAAGTTAATATTTATCCATGGTACCTGTTATTTGCTGGTTAATACTCTGATTTCAACCAAGTTTTAAAAGATAATATATATGTATATATACATTCTTTATGTAAATACAGTAACATCTTACGACGATGAAGAACTTTTTTTTCCTTATTGAAAGCTGTGGCATTATTTCAACCTCAAAATTTTAAAAGGTTTGAATCTTTGCAAAATTTTACATTCAACTATGATTAAAAGGATCTGCGCATCTTAGGAAGATATGACACTATATAAACAAAATATAAACATACGATCTCCCCTTAAAATATGTAATTGCAATATGTAATTGCACAAGCAACATTCTCTATATATAAACCGTAGCGTCTTTAAATCAAAAATACGCTAACGGAAATAATTTACTGCACGAGCGTCTCCCCCCCTCTTTTTTAAAATTCCTCATTCAATAAGATAAAAAGCTATAGCAAACATCTAAATGAATATTTTAACCATAGTTGCTGATTTCAAAAAGCGAAAAATTAAAAGGTAAATATCTCTATATATATTTAAAGCAAATTTATTATGTAAATTCAATCTATATTTTTCTCTACTTATTTCTATCTCTAACCCATATTAATTTTCTTATAAATTTTAAATCCAGACCTTTTATTTCAATTTTTTTTCAGATTCATCTGCCTTACTTTTAATGCTAGGTTTATTTATGGTGTCTTTTAAATTCAATAAAAACCCTTCAAAATTTGCTGACGAGGAGACCTTGCTTATTAAAAAAACTATATGTAATTATTGTACATAACTTGATGTATACCACAATAAAAAGCATTGTTTTCCGAAACGAGCGTACAGATAATTGATTTTGTTATTGTTCCTTCTTATGAAACGGATTTTTAATTTAATTATAATTTGATTTTAAATTTTAAATAATCAATCACATTACTTAATATATATATATATATATATATATGTATATATATATATATATATATGTGGGTGGGTGTGTGTGTGTGTAAGTGAACGTGTTTGTGTGTGTGTGTACATTCCCCTATGCAATAACTCTGTTAATTGTTAGTCTACAGACTTGAAATTTTATATACAGGGTACTGAGATTTGGGGAAATCGATGTGATCTGTTTTTGGCCAGAAATTTGGTGATGTGGGGTCAAAGTTCAACGACTGAAGTAGAAACTTTAGATATAGGTTCCTTTGTTATGGATCTAACTTAATAACTTGATTTCAGCCCAAAACAAAAAGGGGTCAAAGTTAAAAAATGGCCTCTTCGGTCTTTTCCAAATTACTCAGATATTTTCTGGTCTAAATATTTGAAATTTTACATAAAGGGTATTTAGAGATAAGGAAAGTTTTTTCATCAGTTTGGGTCGAAAATTTTTAGTTACCAATATATAAATGTGTGTATGTATTTCTGTTTGCATGTCTGGCTATCACTGTCAGTAGAGGCGACCGATTTTACCCAGATCAGTATCATTTTAAAGTTCGACCTTTCATACGACAGATATCGAAAAATTAAAAAAAACATTAATATCTTCGGCTTAAAAAAGGTATTTTCTCCAGGGGGCACATATTTCGCCGATATTTTTTAATGTTGTCTTCTCCTTTAGATTGTCTAACCTTTAAAAAAAATCGCTTCCGGTTTGGCGGTGGTCGTAACAGCATTAGCGTTACGTTTTACCACGTTTTTTTCCTCCTTTGCGGTACGGGTTCGAGCCTGCCTTCCTACTAACATTTGTTTTTGCTCAACATACACATCTAAACACCCGGACAACGCCGGGATGAAATGCTAGTCTATATATATATATATATATATATATATATATATATATATATATATATATAGAGAGAGAGAGAGAGAGAGAGAAAGATAGTTAGATATATATATATATAGATAGATGGATAGGTAAATATATTGATAGATATAGATATATATTTATATATATATATATATGTACATATATATGTATGAATATATATATATATATGTATGAATATATATGTATGTATATATTTTTATATATATATATATATTTATATATGTACATGTACATATATGTATGTATATATATGTATATATATGTGTATATGCATTTATTTATAAATATATATATATGTATATATATATATATGTATATATATATATATATATATATATATATATACATACAGAGGGAGACAAATCTATATGTTAAAACCGAATTTATATATATATATATATATATATATATATATATATATATATATATATATATATATATATATATGCCTCAGAGAGGCGGTAGCACTCTCTCTCTCTCTCTCTCTCTCTCTCTCTATATATATATATATATATATATATATATATATATATATATACTGCAATAAATAAATATATATATATATATATATATATATATATATATATATATATATATATATATATATATACTGCAATAAATATATTAGCTGTTGGTTGTTTTGTTTTACGGCATATCAACCATTTTAAGTTTATTTAATGCCGAATACAGTGATTTTGAAGAACCCTGACATGTACGATTGCTCTGGATCAGAGTTGAGCTAGGAGCAATGACAATTAAATTGTGGCTCCACACTCCACAAAGCACGCAACATTGGGCCTAACCATCGAATACACTTTAAGCTCCTATCCAGGACCAATTCAATTACGAAGAAACTTTGGTTTACACATAACTTAGTTTGTTATTTCTTTCTCTCTTTCTCTCTCTGCCCCCTTTCTCTCTCTCACCCCCTCTCTCTCTCTCTCTCTCTCTCTCTCTCTTTAGAGATGGCTTCCTGGGCAGGTTCAAATCTCCCGAACAGTAGTAATCGTGTCACCCTCTACTCAGTATTCTCGAAATGATCAAACACTTGTGTCTATAGCTGTTAAATAATTATTATTTTAACACTTTATATATATATATATATATATATATATATATATATATATATATATATATACGTATATATATTTATACATATATATATATATTTATATATATACGTTTTATTTTTATTACCGTTTTGTTTTCTGTTCAGTTACATTTTTGTTTCAGCTACGCGTCTGTTAGGTAGCTTCCTCATCTCACCTGAAACGAACTCTTATGTAAAGTCTGAGGAGGCTACATAAGTGCCAAAAACGGTCGCTTAGCTGACACAAAAACGTAAGTGAACAGAAAAAAAACGGTAATATAAATAAAACGCATATTTGCTCTACAAAAGTATTGAACACTTTCTTCAGGGTTTTATTAATTACTATTTTTACTATATATATATATATATATATATATAATTATTTTCATTGCCAGACACCATTGCAGCAAGCAAGAGACACGACTTACAGGGGCGATAACATACATGACACGCCAAGTTCAATGTCTTTATGGGGTTGATTGGATCTGGATGAGGAATATTGTCTTTATGCACAAGAATGTGGCTTCACAGTCCAGATGTAGAGCTGCATACCTTACTGTGCTATGATAGCGAAGTGGAACATTGAATGGAGGTGGTCTAATTTTGCCAGGCATTCCACCGATCAAATTGACATGGTTCTCCGGCGAAATTTCCAGATCCCCCTTCCGAAGTGCTCATTTAGGATTCACACGCTCCATCCTTTTAACATGTAGAGAACAACAGCTACCAATATATATATATACCTCGAAATGCTTTTTACGGCATCTTTGTAGCGCTTTCTGGGCTCATTTTGTGGACGGTTATCACTCGTAAGTTCTCCGTAGAAAAGGACCATGAGTACACCATCATCACCCATACGTTCAAAGTTATGTGTCTAGAGAAATTGCGCAGTGTTAACTATGATATCAAGGCTCATGCATCTCTTTTTTAGTGCCTAATTTGTTCGTCCAAATTATACATACGTATAGCGCAAATAAGCATATGCACATATATCACTATCTGTGCTATAATATAAATGTAACTTTTTCTGCGTGAGAGTGTCTTCCTTATAGACTCAGAAACAGCTGACCATATTTTCTAAAAATTTAGCAAACTTTAGTGTATGTGTTTTGGAGTTATTTAAGTTACGTGTTGTCTCAGAATACCCCGGATAAGTACGGATAATCTATAATGAAAACCGTTCATTTTATTCATCTATCTTCGGTAAAGCCACTTTTTCCACCAGATCAGCGAATGGAAAAGATATCCACAAACATCGGAGAATAGAATAACTCTGTCGTCTTCAATTATGCCTGATTGAATAATGACTTGCTGCCAAAATATACAAATATGCATACATGTATACAAATACATATATATATATATACATAACAGAATAATAACGTTAGCCAACACCGCAATGCAAACCCCATTAATATATTTTACCAAAATCAAATGACGCCTAATTTCAGAATCGAAGAAAATGCAATAAAAAATATTATACGAAGATACTTGACGCCTGTTGATAGTAATTTTAAAATTAAATTTATTATCTATTATAGGAAATTTCGAACACAAAACCTTGTGGTTAAAAACAACTCTTCACCGGCGATAAAAGCGTTGGAACAAACCAATGTAGTGTATAAATTTAAATGCTCTATTGGAGAATGTAACTCCAAAAATAATACATACATTGGGCATACAACAACAACGTTGTCCCGGCGAATAACTATGCACCTTAACGACACAAGCGCGATTTACAAACATTTAAAAAAAGAACATAGCTGTCCCCCCTCCAATGTTAGAAAGGTCCTCGTTGACAACACAAAAATTATACAACGGGAAAATAATGTAAAAAAATTAAAGATTCTTGAAGCGTCGTATATTAGAACTCTTCAACCTAATATAAATGACATTGCATTTCAAAAAAGTAGTAACGTTCTGAAATGTCTTGCGTAGTCCGTGTTGGACGGACTTCGTACATGGTGTCTACGAACTTGCTGGTTTTAACACTCGAATTTTTAATCGACTTTTATTCTTAATCGACTTTTATTTTAACTCATCACTGACTATATATATTTTAGTTTTCATTTTCAATCCTCATTTTCGCAATCCTGTATTTTTAACACCTGATGATGATTCATGGACGAATCGAAAGCGCTCGTAACAGCAACATGTATGGATCCTTTATTAATATTTTTGATTTTGAAACAAAAAAGACAATACGAAAAATTGAAAAATTAAAAAAAAGAATTATAAGAAAAAAAGTCTCCGTTGTATTTAATAATATTTGCTTGAATATATATACATATATATGCGTGTATATATATATATATATATATATATATATATATATATATATATATACACTTACTGCTTACCAAAAAAACTATATATAATTATTCTACATAACTTGATGTATACCACAATAAAAAGCATTGTTTTCCGAAACGATCGTATTGTTGTTCCTTCTTATGAAACAGATTTTTAATTTAATTAAAATTTGTATTTTTAAATTTTAAGTTATAAATCACATTACTTAATATTAAATTAGCTCTAGGACATTTAACTATCGAGCTTATTATATATCTAAATTACAACGAGCACTTTCTATTTCCTGTATTTTAATTAAACTAGTAATTTCACTGTTACATTTAAATACACTCAGCTCTTTAGACTATTGTTCTAATATCCTTTAAATTTATATATATATATATATATATATATATATATATATATGCTGTATATGCATACATACGAGTATATATATTTATATACATATGTACTTATACATATATATGTGTATATATACGTATATATATATGCATATACATACAATGTGTGTATATATATATATGTATATATATATATATATATATAATGCTTGCTACGTTTTGATAGAAGTTTGTGATTCTTCAGTTAATTGTTGTGCAGCTGTATGCATGTAGAAACAATATGGGATATATAATCTTTCCGATATGATCCTATTTACTAATGTACACGTAATAATAATTATCCCCGACTGGTTTCTGGGCCTTATAAGTTGTGGTTTCATGTAAAAAAGAAGGTGATGACATAATAATATTGTGAATCATCAAATGTCGTGTCAGATTACTTTAACATTTGCAGATTAAACCACAAATATGACAACATAGCGTTGTCGGACGTGCTGTTAATGCCTCCTGCTAAGACTCTCGTTCCTGTCTTTGAATTTGTGATATGAGATGATGTACAAATCAGGATTTGACAAAAGTCATCTGACACATAAAGTGCAGTTCAGTTCCCCGTAGTAAA
Source organism: Euprymna scolopes (assembly GCF_053919585.1). Lineage (NCBI taxonomy): Eukaryota > Metazoa > Mollusca > Cephalopoda > Sepiida > Sepiolidae > Euprymna > Euprymna scolopes. The sequence continues at coordinate 11,025,011 of NC_136515.1, forward strand.
TTCTCTGGCATTATATTTTCATCCCTCTTTCTTAAAACAGGTTTCAAGGCAGCAAGATCTGCATGCTGCTCTTAAAATCCCTTACAACATTCTCCGGTGCCTTTACTTCACGTTGATCGATCTTTCGTTTGACCGTCCCAGTTATGTACAAGTATTACAAAATACATATTACAGTTATGTACAAGTATTTTCAAAAATTTTTTTTTTTTTTCACAAAATCTACACGCTTTTCTTAGGGGGAGGTATATTGCGGTCTTTTGCCCACAAAATATCTCGGCACAACAATTCTTTAGGAATCTTTGATCTTCCATATTTACCAAGTGTTCAGTCCAGCGCATATGATGTTGAATTATATTGATTTCTATACTCCTTGTAATCCTTCAAGAACTATAATCCTTCAAGAACTACAGTGTTAGGCATTTGCGTCATCCAGTTAAGTGATATTATACCATTTTGATGAAAACTCTTCAACTTTTGTGTGTCTTCCATATGTTGTTCAAGTCTCTGAGCCATATAACAGCATAGTTTTAATGCATGCTTTGTTAAACACTTAGATTTGTTTTTGATGTATTCTCCGATCTGCCAAACCATAACTGGATTTGGCTATTCTTTGATTACAGTCCTTACTAAGCGTACTACGCAGATATACAAAATTGTGTGTGGTATTTTACGTCTTAACATCAATGAAGATGTTTGCTGGAATATATGGCATCCCTATAGAAGGGGATTACATGACATTTTTCCTCTCGCGGCTGATGGTACTCAAAAAGCTTTAGAAGCCTCTGACTACTTGCGCATAGCTATTTGTGTGTCTATCTTGAATGTGAAAAAAGTTATGGCTCATCTGCTTATAAAAGTTCAAGAACAAGTGTCTGAAAACTTTTCGACTTTCTATTGTAATATCCAAGGTTAAAAAGTTTAACTGATCTATGACATCAAGACGCCACTTCAATATCCCAATTGCTAAAACATACACAATAATCACAGTGAAATGTATGAAAAATAATGTAGGAGCAATTAAATCACCTTCTTTTACACAGTTTTCAAAGCTCAATTAAACCTTTGTATATGGCTTTCATATCATGCTGTACTGCTGATACAACTCCACAAAATTACTAGGACAACTGAGTTTCCTAAGAATCTCCCAGAGATCAAAGCGATTGATAGCATCAAAAGCTTCGTCGAATCGACAAAAACTGGATACCAAGCCAATCGATATTCTATACAATTTTCCATTACCTGGCGCGCAAAGAAGACCATGTCAATTGTCATGCGGCCAGAAATCCACATTCTTTTTCTGGGATGATAGATCGAAAAATCTTTGTGCAAACGATTTTTAACATCTTTGCTACAAATCTTTCCCACTGCTTTAAGCAATGTAATGGCTCTATTATAACTTCACTCAGATTTTAACCATTTTCTTTTATAAATTGGGACCGATATTGCATCAAATCATCCTTGAGGTATAGCATTACCATTCCAAATTGCACCATGCGTGCATAGACTGCGTTTACAATGCCATCCCCTTGAAATAGCTGTAATTTCACACAAAGTCCTGGTGCTTTGCCGTGATTAATTTCTGTTATATGCGTTATGTCGCATCAATGCTGGAATCAGTAATCTTGTTATCAAATACCCCCTTTTAAAGGGAGGTTATTAATAACTGTATCATATGCCAATTTCGGCGGCATCAGACAAATACAAACTCTTCCTAAAAATTGGCACCTAATTCTACCCCATGCGACAAAGAGTGCCAACTCTCCGTATTTTCTCCCGTATCAGAAAACACGCTATGCAACATGCAAATATATGAGCGTGATGTGTCCAAGCTAATAAAATACCTTGATTCTCGTAAACAACTAGTCCTGGCGATATTCTAATTATATTGCTGAAGAAAAAACACTTAACCAGAACTAGCTCCCATACTTATAAAGCTGCTCATGTGTTGTCTTAAGAAGAATTGCTTCCCAACACCCTGTAAAATCACATCATTATGTTCCGTATTTAAGAATGAATGTCATCGATCATTTCTTTCTCAGTACAGACCAATAAGTCCCGCTGCGCGTCATGAGTAAGTTAATGACATTGGTTTTAAATAAGGAAGTAGTCAACCGCTTCAGCTAAAATAATTTTCTTAGTGACATGCAATATGGGTTACGTCCTGCTTGACATGATCAGATATGATTACTGTTATATCTCATAGGATTAGCGAAACACTTGACTGAGGCTTCATTTATAGTACAATTGCTATGACATAAATGTCTAATTCACAAGATCTCCAGCTATGGTATGGCTGGAAATGTATTTTACATTATTAAATCAATTCTCTCTGATCGGTTCATAAGAGTAGTGGGGGGTAGTCAAACGTCAGAAGCTCATAGTATTAATGCTAGTGCCCCTCCGGGGTCCATCTTAAGCCCAACTTTCGGCCTGATCTACATTAATGATCTTCCAAATAACATCCTTACATAATTCGTAGATATATATGCTGATTACACTCTCATCTATGGCAGCACATCAAATACCATAAACGCCCAAGTTCTCTCTGATTCTCTCCCCCTCTCTATCTCCTTCTCTCTCTCTTCTGATCTTGAGCATGTGGTACAATGGGAAAATAGTAGCTAATTATTTTTAATGCATCTTAAACTAAGCTTCTATGTTTACATCATCAACGCTCTGATATCAATCTGGCATCAATTGAAATGAATTGCTCAGGCTTGGAGAAGCTCCATGTTGTGTACAATCTCCTGGGCTTAATCTTTACTCCCAATCTAAAATGAAACAAATCCGCTCCAAGGTTGCTGGAAAAATGGAGAGATTCTTCCATCGATCGAGTAGATATTTACTAGTTAATGCTATTCATTTCCTATATAAGATCCGGGTACGTCCAAAGATTGAATAGTGTACCGCATTTGGGCAAGAGCTGCTAAAAAGGATGTATACTGTCTTGGAAAAGTTCAAAATAGACTTTGTATCCTAGTGATGCATGACCTTTTCTCTTCCATGCAACCTCTTTCTCATAGACATTGGGTCTCTTCTTTCTCATTATTTTCATAGGAAGTGCTAGTCTGCGCTCCAATCCCCCTCCCCCTCACCAAACATTCACGAGAAATACTCGTCTAGCTGAAAACACTATCGATAGTTTCACCCACTTTTTATCTACGCTTAGACCGAAACGTAGATTCTATGACCCAAGCATTTTCTTAGAACTGCACACCTGTAAAACTCTCCTCCCTTTGCATGCTTTCAAGCTGGCTACAGTATGTTTGTCTTCAAGTCCAGCATGAACAAGTTCTTGACGAGTCGTTCATCTTAACTAATCCAATTTATGTAATTTACATTTCCATAAGTTATTACGATATTTCCATCAGTTACTACGATATTTCCCCTTTGTCTATCTTTACTCTTTAACAATTATCCTCGAGTGGCATATGGGTCTTGGTGATTTGTGATTCCTTTATATAAAAAATATCATTTACTTCATACAGATTATCAAAAAGATCATGAGGATGTTTTGCCATCATTCAATGATCCCTTCAACATTATTGA
>NC_136515.1:11033559-11051059 GCF_053919585.1 Euprymna scolopes
ACACGCAAATTAGCAAGTGTGCGTGTGCGCTAGCGTAACAAGAAAAAAACAACGCAGAAACAAAGTGCGCTCCAGGAAATGTCGACATGTAACTTTGAGTACCATATATGAGGTCTTATTGGCGGCTAGATGTCGAGGAGAGAATCAAATTGCGCGTGGGTGAGAAGGACGTTTGATCCTCTAGTTGCACGGAGAGCCTTTACGCTAGTGGCAAGACAGTGGCACGCTTGCTAGTCTTACATATATTGCAAAACAAGTCAATCGGTTAGAAAAGGTTTGCTATCTTTTAAGTGATGAGTGCGATTTACAGTTAGAAAATAGTTGTGTGGTATTGGTACTATTCAGTTGCGGCATTTTTATCGGATCATATGTAATCAAACACAAGTTTGAAACGCGGCAGCGTTGTGGCCGTGGATAAAAACTGCGCATTAATAGATAACGGATGAACATCGCATGACATTTTTAGTATTTGTCTACGTCCAGGACAGATAATAAAAAAAAAAAATCAAAACAATTCAAATTTGTCTTGTCTCAGTCAGGCATAGCAAACATACTTGCCATTTTCACTCAGGACAATTGCGCTGGCTCGGCTATGTGTGTAGACTGAAAGCCTGACACATCCCAATTGCAGATCTTATACGGCGATATCGCCTTAGGAAAACGGCCAACTGGACGACTAATCAGCGCTACAAGAAGACATGATAGCAAGATCTGAATGGCTGTTGCATTAAACCCACAAGATCTTCAGCATAGGTTAAGGACAGCTTCAAATTAGCAGAAAAGCAGACAGAAAGATATGAAAAAAGTACTAGCATGCGAATGGGGATACTTCTCCACCATGCTTACACGTGACTACATCTGCAACAACTTCTAACGTAGGTGGAAATCTAAAGTTGGAAAATTTAGCAACAGCAGATGCTGTAGAGAAACGGTAGGTTGCATCTCATTGTAATAAAAGGAAGGGGTGGGATTTAGCTGTTTGTCAGAAAGCGGCGAGAATTTGTTCGTTGATGATTACAAGTACACCTTGTTTTAGGCGCACATTTCAATTGTGCTGCCTCGTATCAGAAATTTTAAAGCCTAAATTCACTGATCAGAACAAGTCATTCTCAAATATTACGCTGAATAAAATGAATATCCGTGACGGCGACCCTTTCTCAAATGTATGCAAGCGTTGAATCATATAGACAACAGATCAAGAAACAGTAGCTCAACTGGACAAGAGACATTAGTAACATCGTCCAATGATCAAAGCAATCATTTTTGATCATTCCCTGTTCTAAACGGCGTTTGATTCTTATTAACTTGAGTCGCATTAGATTTGGCGTAGGCAATTGACTGCGGCAATAAAAGCAAAGGGTCAAATTGATATTTGTGTAGGGTAAAGTAGAATAAGGCAAAGAGTCAATTAATCAGTAGATATGGATAAAGGAGATCAGTCTCCGTTTATAAGTAAATTAATATCTTCAATGAACAGATGCATCATTTCAAGTACTAGATAAACTAGGCTCAAACAAGTGACAAATGCAAAACAAGTTCAATGAAATTACGCTGTTTTGTCCAAAGCTAGTACAAAGTTGTTCAACGAAGCCAATACATGGTTTTATGTTTAGCTTTCTGATTTGATTCTATATATCTCCGCGAAGGTCAACTCATTCTTAAACATAGGGACCTTCACTATGAATTTTAGTGTCGTACGTAAGCGAATGGATATAATATATCTCGAAAGTTATTTTGTGTAAATTATTTTATATATATATATATATATATATATATATATATATATGCACACACACGCACACAAACACACACACATATATATGCATATATATATATACACATATATATTATATTATAGTATAGTATATTATATTATATTATATATATATTATATATATAATAAACTCATTTCCCCTCTGTTTTTGACCTAAATAGGATTAAAAATCAATGCATTCCATGCAAATGTAATATGCACAAGCTTAAGCACACGATCTGGTATGTGTTATAAGACTATTACCTATCCACTGCCTCGATAATCATAGATTCCTATATTCTATCTGTCGAGAGCTCACGTCCAAAATCGGTTAAGATGAATGGAAGTGATAACATCTTTTCCCTCTAATAAATTCCTCCTTCGCCTTCGTTGCGGGATCTTCCACAAGAGACAGTTACAAAGGAACACGGTTTAGGTGTTCTTTACTTCGTAGTTGATTAAATATTTTTTCGCATTATTTCGTGTTATAGTTGATTAAAAAAAAACTGGAATGGAGTGGGTGAAGATAATCGAATACGAAGGCTTATTTATGCCATTTGTTTTTTGCTTTATTTCGTTCTGTAGTTGATTTTTTTCGCTTTTCGCTGTATTTTTTTGAAGAAGTTTAACATGGTTTTTATTTCATATTTAAACAGAATTATTATTTATTTTAATCCACCCCCTTACAAACACACCTCCAAAAAACCGGGCAACGCCGGGTACTCCCGCTGGTATATAATAACAAAACAGAAACTTAAGTTCAGCTAGATTAAATTGCCTTTCAATTACGATTAATACGAAACTAAATGTTATAAAACCTAAACTCAGCAAATAGAGTAAACTTTCTCAAATAAAGTTGTTGGGTTCACCAAGAAAGCGATGTAATAAATGTGCATATGCCAATTCATATACATTTCGACGGCTGTTATTATTAGTAAAATATAAAAACTTAAATAAAAATAGCAATCAATCTCATCAATATTTTATTCGAATTATCTCATCCTGATTACGGGCGATAAATCTAATGAAACTAACTGCCCAACAGCAGTTAAAAAATTGTTATTGAATATTCATCCAGTTCGCGCCTAAATATAAAGCCATTTATTTACATTTTCTTTTTAGATTCTACCATTACAAACAATTTTTCAATGGAACCGATTTGAAAATTGATGTTGTACGTACTTTAGTAAAATAATCCGAGACAGCAAAATGGGATATTAAAAAAGTAAATACGTAATTACTTTATTTTTTTTTAAACCAAATAATCGATATACATATTAATAAGAAGAAAATGGCGCCCTTTTTATGCAGAACAGCTTCGTTTTAATTTTGCAATCCGGAGTAGTATTGCGCCGTCGGAATCAGGGTTTCACTAGTGTAATGTAAAGAACACGTAGAAAAGGATTGTAATCAACTGAACACCTTCTAGTGCACTGACCAAAAATCTTTAACAGATATATAAATAAAAATTTAAAAAAAAGTGTATGCAAATGTTTTCAAAAAGACACGTAATCACGTGAGCAGGATTTTTTCTTTCTTTTGACACGATAACTGTCATGTTTGACGGTCATCTTTGTCGCCAACTGTTATGTTTGCAGGTTGAACCAAATAACGTATAAGGTAATACAAATGAAGACTTTACAAACAAGCTAGATCAATAAGAAGTGAATTAGGAAAAGTCTATTTGCAGTATATTTACATAATGGTTGTCATGTAAGAGAGTCTTGGCTGGAGAACATATCTGCTCTCGGTTCGGCCTTCGGTGGCTTCTGATTAACACACACTCAGACTAACCGAATATTTCTATTTATGTGTAATATTATCCACATATATAAATGAGAGGGTGCCACTACAACAATAACAAGTAATGTTCTTATGTTTATCATTTCTCTATTTATCTATTTTCGAAAGAGTGCACACCGCAAGTGGAGTAGGGGGAAAAACTGTTATGCAAAATTTGTGTCGAAAATTGTCTAAAGTTCCGACTTGTTTTTTTTTAGGGCGGGGGCTTTCACTTTAATAAGAACGTGAATTGATGAGGTGAGTTCATTCGGCACAATATGATTAAACTAAAAAACTAAATAAAAGCTCACGTGAATTAAGATTAAAGCAAAGCTGTTATTGTGGATCTTCACCCCTTTTAAAAAACCTTGTTAAACTTTGTGACATATTTACATTCTATGGAGTTCAGGCGCGGACGAACATCCAATAATTGTATGATAACACATTTCTTCAAACTTAAACATAATTATCAAATTATACTTACGCAAATAGATATGAAGAATCTTTGTTAAGGTTTGTGTCATATTTCATTGGAGTACAGGCGCAAACACAGACCCTACACTTTTATTATACCATCACTATTTAAATTGAAACATAGCCATCTAAGTATTATTATGTACATCTATATCAAATACCCTTGTAACCTTTTTTATTTTTCATTTTTTATTTCCATACGTTGGGGGTCAGGCGCCAACGCAGACCCCACATTTTTTATGAACCAACGTTCTTCCAGATCAAACATACCCATTCCTGATCGTCGATACATCTTCTATCATTATATGTAATCAGTATTTTAAAATAGTCAACCATATAGGGGACTAATTTGTGACCAGACACACACACACACACACAAACACACAAACACACACACCGATGTTCAGCTTTGTAATATATATATATATATATATATATATATATATATATATATATATAATCTTTTTGGCAATTTCATAGGTTCAAAATCTCGGCGATTGTTGATCAGAATTTTACTATATAAAAGCTTGATTGAGAGCAAATGACCTGCATTGGTCCTGAAAATCGCACAGTTTATTTTTAAATGTCGGAGATAACTTCTCTCTATTAATTCAATGTAAAATAAACACACGCTTTATGGCTAGCTTTTTCAGTGTGTATTTTTGGTTAGGGTTCAGGTTTGTTCTGGCCTGGTAGACCAACGCAAAACTTACCTTACAAAACTTGATTTCTATAGGTTTTCGGGTGTGCTTAAATGAATATTTAATTAAAATTATTTGCAAATAAGTATTTATCCGGCTATAAAGAAAAACATGTGCATCGGTTTTAATTACATAAATAATTACATTGCTTAATACCCGTGAAAATATTTTATGCCCGCAAATTTGTAATACGATCTTTTGTATTCAACACAAGCGAAAGCCTATAGAAAACAAGTTTTTGAAAAGTCGTTTTCTGTTGGTCAACTAGGCAAAAATTATAAAATAGACATCACGTCTAAAAAATACAACCCCCAAAAAAGTGATATGAAGTAGATGTTATTTTTATGTTTAATTAATATAGAACAAACATCTATCACTTTTAAAAATATGATTTATACGTATCTTTAAAACTCCTAGTTTCCTATAATTTAAAACTAGTTTCCTATAATTTAAAACTAGTTTCCTATAATTCTCACTATGCTTTCTATTTTCAAGCCTTATAATAGTCGCAATTTGAAAGGGTGTTTTTTTATGCCAGGAATAATACTGCACGTTTACCAATATTTCAATCATAGTCATTTTCCTAGTTTTGCATATGCCTTACAAAATATCTGATATTTCCCTAAAACTCTGATCTTGACGTGGAAAAAACTAAAACATGCTGCTACGGATTTAGATAATCTGAAAAGGAACCCTGCTAGAGAAACTTGATTCCAAATATTTCTCACATATATTATCCTCCTCTTTAAGTTTCATAAATGAAATACAGTTCACAGTCTATAAAATTTGTTTTATACTGGAGATATCCTAAACTGTACTCTATTTTCAAAATAGGGGAGATATGGCACGTGAGAAATATTTGACATCAAGTACCTTACTGCTGTTATTTCAGATTATTGTAAACCATAGAAGCAAGTTTAGTCCCCCTCCCCTAAGGCCAAAGGATTTGGGAACAGACCCCCACTATGTATCTAGGAGAGAACGTGAATGCCTACTGGAGAGAACTTGAATGCATACTAGACACTGCCCTCAAGTTTCTAAGGTCTCTCTGTACAGGGGTTTGTCAGAGCAACCTGGCATGATGATACTTTTTCCGTAAAAGTAAACCCTGACAAAATATTCAAAACCACATAGTATTCGCTGCCCAAATAAGATCTCTTCACTATGGCTAGCAAACATTAGCTATTCCGAGGAATGGTGCACCATCTCCAAGTGATGTTACCCCAAATAATAGCACGAAGCTGGATACTCAACCAGACTAGATGATTTCTTGTCCTTGAATCCGGTAAGACCAAGATACCAAAAAAAAAAAGAAGATATACTACAACATATTTAACTGGTAAATTTGGGAGAGGTAAATTATGCTCTCAATTTCTTTACTAAGTCAGTGTTGAGAGATAAATAACTTTAATGAAGCATTCGAATATCAATGTGGCTCATATAGAGTTAAACAGTATACCCCAGGTAATGGGCCCTTGATTTCTGAGAATTGAAGTAAAATAAAACAAAAAAGAAACCATATATATATATATATATATATATATATACATATATATATATATATATATATATATATATATATATATATATACCCCACACACACATATATATACACCAACACACATATATATATATATACATATATATATATATATATATATATATATATATATATATTCAAATCCCTTGGGCTTGATAGAGGGGGGACTTAACTTGCTATATATATATATATATATATAGGGTGACCCAAAAATCAGAGTCCATGCAATTGTTTTTGTACGCATTTTCCAGTCAACGGAGAAAAAAGGGCTAAATACCCTATTTTTTATGTGATGTTTTGAATATAATAAACTGGTTATGAGCAAAGTTTCCTTTCAGTCGGACAAGACACTAATAAACCGGGCCTAATTAGAGTTGAAACCCGTTTTTTTTTTTTGGGGGGGGGAGGGGTTAACTCACTCTCTCTCTCTCTATATATATATATATATATAAATTTATATATGTATATATGTGCATATATATATGTATATATGTGTATATAATATATATATATATATATATATATATATATAAATATATATATATATATATGTACATATATATGTATATATGTGTATATATAATATATATATATATATATATATATATATATATATATATATATATACGGCTATATTTTTCAACCTTAGAAAAAATAAGTTTTTTAACCGTGACCAGGTTCATACGATAGATTCTTCACGTTTATATTTTTCATGCATGTTGCTTTTATATCCATTCATTACAAATATTTTATTTTTCATCCGCGTAACCAGTATTGCTTTTTCTCATTTTAATATACACAGTGGGGCATGCGCAAACAAACGTCTGAAAAAGTCGGGGAAAATTAAATCACGTTAAAACATAAATTATCATTTATACCCGTGTCTTTATTTTTTCTTTCGTGTGTTTTGTAAACCACATATTCTTGTTATCGCTTTCTATACGTTTATTTTAAGCTAAAATAAGGCAAACAAAGCGGCCATTACTGTCATCGCTAAATTTGAAGAATTACGACTGCTGGAGCTATTAGTAATAAATGAATATATAATAAAAAAAAATAAGAGCAACGCTCTAATAACAACAAAAATACAATTAGATCATTTCCTGTTCGGTCTTCTTTTTTCTCCGCAGAGAATTACATTTTTCTTTTTTTATATATATATATATATACATATATATTTTTATTTATTTTTTTGCTACTCTCCTGACGCCATGATAAACGGCAGGAACAATGGTTTTACAAGGCATCCACCATGTTCTGACTGGTTTTTCGTTAAATCAACTTTGCTGATTCAACAACATTTATATTAATTGGATGTGGAATCTTTCTTTTGATTTGGTTAATGTTTGTCTCTCTCGTTGTACGTGCTGTTTTAAAAATTGCTATCAAATACATGTGTAACCATATTTGTATTTATTGAAGTGTGTTTTTTTTTAATTATATGTTAAGAAACGAAGGTTAATTTTCGGATTAGAACAGTATGCTTCTTTTACAACATTACACTTTAAATGCGGTTCCGTCCGTTACGCATTGTTTAAATAATTAATATCTCATACAGACATTCGATACATAATTGTCAACATAACATAATCAAATATATTTCTACTAAATAGCATACGAAAAAAATCTTAACTGTATGTTTAAATGTAATTACGTATGTAGTTATGTATGTATGTGTGTATGTAAAGGGCGAATTAACTATTTTCTGGGTCAACGGCCAACTAGCACCGTGTATATTTGTGTGTGTATATGTGTATTGGGGTAGAGAGGGCTCTCGTAAGCCGTGGTGAAGGAAACCTTTCTAGGAGAAGCAAATCTCTAATTTAAAATAAAAACATAAAGCAGAAGACCAGTACCCGCATTAAGCTGGTCTGCATTTTAATTTGTTGCTGGCTATATTGCTCTTGCTTGTTGCTGGATCTCAACATTTTGAACTGAGAGAGAGACTTAGCTGTCGTACAAAGCTAAGACTCTGTCACATCATATTTGTATAGATACTCCCTCAGGCATTTGGGGCCATGGCTTTTAAATGTTTGAGGGAGTTGCACTCGTCTGACAAGACGTTGCAATCATCATCATGTATGTATGCACGTATGTATTTATGTATGTGCGTATGTATGTGTGCACGTATGTATGTATGTATGTAGGAATCAGACGAAAACAAAAAGAATCCAACTGACCAGTCTTAAAAACTCCCGGACTTTATTTTTTTTATATATATAATTTTGTTTATAAGACTCACACTTTTGTTGTAGAAAATGATGACGACAAATTTCACACATTTTACAAATAAATGGATGTAGGAATCAAAAGAAAAAGTAATCTTACTTATATGTATTAAAGACCTGGAGATTTTTAAAATGAAATGTGTGTTTATGAGAGTGAGTCTTATGACCCAACTTTTTATTTAAAAAAACTAATAAAAAAATAATTGGGTTTCCGTTTTCATCTCATTCGTACATCTGTTTATTTGTAAATTTACACAAACGCTTCAACGAGTGACTGTCTCTTCTACAAACCGTTTGTATTGTGTTTTTTTTTCTATTTTTATTCATGTCAAACTCATTTAATTGTACTCATCACCATCATCGTTGTCCTGCCATTGAGGGTGTATGCCTTTGCCACCCTCCTGCATGTATATTTTGCATGTATGCGTATGGGTACGTGTGTATATGCATATGTATGTATATGCCTATGTGTGCCTCTATGTGTATAGGTTCGCATGTGTGTGTGGCCATGCATATGTATGTTTGCGTACATCTGTATGCATGCGTGTATGTGTGCATGCATGTTTTTTATTTCCATGTGTACGTAGGGTTAAGAGAGCTCCCGTACGCCGTGATGAACGCAACCTCTCGAGGAGAAGCAGATCTCTGATACACATCATGCGGAAGACCAGTACCCGCATGAAGTTGGTCCCCAGCTTGAATTGTTGAATTGTTGAATTGGATATCTTGCTCTTGGCTTTGCTAGACCTAAACATGTTTAACTGAGAGAGATTTAGCTGTCATACAAAGCTACAACTCTATAACATAATCTTTTTATAGATACTCCCTCAGGCATTTATCTATAAAAATAGTCCTGTGCTGATGGAAATGTTGTGAAATGTGTAAGCCTTAAATAATGTAAGCATGTAATAATTGATCTGCCATCATGATATAGATCAATGTATGTACGGGGATGTGTGTATGTATGTTTACGTGTATGTATGTGTTTATATATACACGTGTATGCATATGTATTATATCTATGTGTATATGTATGTATATATATATATATATATGCGCGTGTTTTTGTATTTGTATCTATGTGTGTATGTATATATGTGTGTATGTATTTGTGGATATATGTTTATGTGTGTTTGTGTGTATATATTTATATATGCGTGTGTGTATATATGTTTATGTATGTGCATATATTCATATATATGTGTATGTGTATACATTCATATATATGTATGCGTATGTATATGTAGGTAAATGTATGTGTATGTACATATATGTATATATGTATACGTATTTGGATGTGTATATGTATATGTGTGTACGCACTTATATATATATATATATATGTATTTGTATGTCTGTGTATGCAGGCATGTATGTATGCGTATTTATGCATGTGCATTTTATTATGTATGTGATTATATGTGTGTATATATGTGTGTATGTTTATAGATTTGTATGTGTATACGTGTGTATGTGTACATATGTATATATAGATAGATATATATGTATGTGTATATATCTATGTATGCGTGTACCTGTATATATGTATGTATACCAATGACCGTCTTCATGTCTGCTTGAGCGTGTGAATTCCCCAACAGAACTAAAAAAAGCCATTTTCGTCCTCATGGAAATGCAGTGTCTGAAGGAGTGACACTCGTCTGGTAGACGTTGCAATAATCATGTAATTATGTATGTATATTTGTCTGTCTGCAAACAAGAATTTCGACAGAGGCGACGAATTTTTACGAGATCGGCGTGGTTTTAAAGTCGACCCTTCGGACGACAAAGATCGAAGAATTGACTAAAAACATTAATTAAAACCTCAACAAGGTAGTTTTCTACATGGATGGGGCCAATCTGTTTGCCGATATTTTTGAAATCCATCCTCTATATTCGATATACTTTACTTAAGTCTTACGTTAGTTACTTCCGATTTTTCGATGGACGCAGCAGCAAAGAAGGCACGTATTTTATCACGTTATTTTCTTTCTTCAGTATACGGGTTCGAGCCTGCCTTCCTACTATTTATTGTTTTGACCAACTCACACCTCACAAACACCCGGAATGCGCCGGCACCTGGTTTAATCTAGAATATAAGTCTCACCTTTATGTTTAATATATGTATGTATGTATGTGTGTATGTATGCATGTACGTATGTATGTATGTAAGTATGCCTGGCATTTTTTACAGTGCCGTCGAAACGTGAGGAGACAGGGGTCGTTTTCCACCAAAACTTTCAGACAATAAATATCGGAAATTAACACAAACAATTTATTTATTCACCCTCAACGGGGTATTTTTCTATAAGGAGGTGTCGCTTATTCGGAGATATTTTAAAAGTCATCCAGTCTTTTCGATTCCCTAGCGTTTATTTTGACGTTCGTCACTTCTGGGTTTGCAATGGACGCAACAGTAAAGATGTCACGATTTTTCACGCTCTTTCCCCCCTTCGCTGTACGGTTTCGAGTCTGCGTGGCCACTAACATATTTTCTCCTTTTGGCTCAACACACACCTGTAAACACCCGGACAATTTCGGGCAACTATGCTAGTAAACCATAAAACAACTGTCCTAATAAATTACACCACACATTCCCTGTCCTCAAAGCAACTGGCACAGAAGAAATATATAGTAGAAAGTATATTATTATATTTCATGTGAGAAGCATCAAAATGGAAGAAGCAAGCCTAGCAAGACAATGTATAGGTCAAACATTCATTATCTACTTTATCTTCTGCAGAAAGTCTTCCTATATTTATCATATGGCAAAAAACTAATGTCTATTAAACGTATCAATTGAATGCAAAGATACCGAAACCCTAAAGTCACAGATCTTTGCTTTTTTCAACAATATTATTTTGTCCGTTACATATAAGATTTAACCATATAGGAGCTTATTCATGAAACATGTGTTTATAAACCCCAAACCCAGAAAAACGTCAGGGAATCATCAGGAAGAAAAAAAGGGAGTGAAGTCCCAATCCGAAGGTTTGCAATTGATCATGAATAAAGGTTGTGAAAGGAGAACAAATATGCTAAGCTGATAATAGGCATTATTCAAAAGACATGCTTGTTTTATGTGGATTAAATGTTTGAATTCTGTTTTATTTTTATTTTAAGAATGTCTTCGGCATATTTTTTTTTAAAGTGAGGAAAGATATAATAAGTTAAGTTTAACCTCCTGTACTTACTTTTGGGCATCCAATATATATATATATATATATATATATATATATATATATATATATATATATATATATATATATATATATATGTGTGTGTGTATTTATATGCATATATATATGTATATATATATATATATATATTGAGCGCTTTCAGTTGAATTAAAAGTCGGTCAACTTAGCTCTCATGCATAGATCATCGTATAACGATTAGATCACTGACGTAAATGAACATTTAAAATTAAGATGTTTACATTCGACATTTTTTCACGCGGTTAATGGTAGCCGAATGGATTAGGTCTTCGCTAAACCGAGCCAGAGATGTCTCGTGATGCGGGGTTTGAATCGTTCGACTGGTATTAATCGTGACACCCTGCACTGAAGATTCCCGAAAGGATGAAACACTAGTGGCTGTAGGTATTTAATAATTATTATAGTAAAAAAAAATTATATATATATATATATATATATATATATATATATATATATATATATACACACTCATGAGCAAAAAATGGGTAAAACAAATTGTATATATATTTATGGAACAAAATGCTATATATAGAACAAAACAAGGAAACTTAAACGAGACTAATAATACAGAACAACACATTTACTTTTATAAATGCTTAGCATTCTCTTTTGATTTCTTTAAAAGGGCAATACTTTCATACATGCCGTCAACCAAAGTGAACCACCGGGAAGAGGAGATGCTATTCCATTCGCTTTGCACAGCTTACCACAGTTTGTTATTGGTCAAAAAATTTATTCCATCCAATGCACGATATTATGGACCAACATCCTCGATTAGGTTTAAATCGGGGATTTGACCTGACCAAAATATCACATCCATTGAGTTATCAGAAAAAGATTTATTGTGATTTTAGCAGTGTGCGCAGGGGCATTATCCAGTTGAAAAATAATGTTCTAAGATATTCCCAGCTTCTGGATACGTGGTAACAGTCCTGTTTCTATTATTCAAATGTATTCGTTTGCATTAGTTGACTTCTCACGACTAATGTTCCCTAACTTCTGCTGCAGTAAAAGTTCCCTGTATCATTATCCCTCCATTCCGGTGTTTTACCGTGGTTTTTAAGCAACTTGGTGAAGATCTTTTTCTTCACTTGCACCATTAGGGAGCATCGGGAGCATCAATAACAAGGCAAACTCTTGATTCTTTTGACTAGAAAACAGGCATGACCAGTATGCATCTTTCTTGCCAAAAGCGGAGAAAAATCTCTGTCTATCATTGATGTTCTTCTTAGATGCACGCCTTTTAGAAGAGAACACCATTCCCTTCATTCGTGATGATATTGTATATCAAGAAAGAAAATTTCCAGCCCCTGTTTGGAATTCTATGCTATGGACAACATAAGTTTTCTTTCAATCCTTTAAAACAATGAACTTAAGTATGTGCACACAATAACCTTACCCCCGAGTTGCCTCCGGACCTTGATACGTGGTTACTAAACTGTAAGAAAAAGATTAAACCTGTTCAAAAGCGTATATAATATATAGCCTGAACTAGAAGGATTACTATATTCTACAAAATGTTAACATTATAAAAAATGATTGTATAATGGGTGTATACATCACATGGGTTTAACCATGTTTCCAACACTGAAGTGACTCACTGAACGCAAAGTGATTTTATGTAAATGTAAGCTTCTTTACTCTATAGTGTCCTATGTTTATAAAATGAACAGATGCTTAAAATTACGTTTTCTTTCTTATTTTCTAATTGATGATCACCAATGAGCCACAGTGTCTTCCCGTAAACTAGATCATAATGCATTTTCCCTTATTTTTTATTTCAAGAATCAAGTTGACACATCCTTTCATTAGAAGTTGCTGAGCCTTAAAATGCCGTTTTTTGTTAACCTCTGGGGGGATGCTATTTATTGCAATATCACAACCATCATCTAATGAAATCCATGTTCATAGTTTGAGTTAATTTTCAAAAAAGGGAGATAACTACTTTTGTAAAACGTACTGGGCTACGACATCTTGAAACCGGGGTAATACGCAGGTACAATTAATATTTATAATTTTCACACAATGTATATTTTTAATTTATTTTATTTTTTTTGTATAGCTTCTTTAAAGCATTCGTAATATACTGGTACATGGAAAGTTTATACATTCTAAAAGTAAAAAATCATTTTTAATGATATGAAGTACGCCTATTTAAACGTTCTCGTAAATATATATATATATATATATATATATATATATATATATATATACATATATGTATTTTCATTCTTATCTGAAAGATAATTATTATTAATAACATATTCAATTAATCCCACACTTCAAAACATAAAACGATAATTAATAAACACATTAACATTTCTGATTTCACCTGCTGAAGGATCCCTGTGAATTTATTTTTTTTTTGTTATTTTTACACTCATCCATCCTCCTTCAACAAAATGAGTGTGTGTCTAGTTGATTGCTTAGATTTAAGCGGTAGACTTAGGGACCAATGTAGAAGAATGTTAATGAAGTCCTCCAAAATATATTTATACAAGGCATATGAAAAAAATGTTACACCCATATAAAATGCCTTTTGCATTTATAAATCGGCTAAACGTTACTATTTAATCGATACTTAGTTGATTTTTTGAAATATTTTAAAACAGACAGTGTTACGAATATAAAAAAAAAACACTGCATAAATATGCCGGCAACTATATAATAATAAACATAATTATAGGAACACAAAAATGTACATTACATTTTGCACAATGAAACCTAACAAGATGCAATAGTGTTTTCTGCACATGTGCAGCTATCTTTTTTTTCTTTATATACTCAAACGCCTAAAACAATCAACTTCCAATATTTTTATTTTTGTCATTTTTAACATGACTAATTTCGATTGTATTAATTGCCAAAACCATCCCGCCACCTTTCGCTAGTTTGTATTTTCCGATTTCCGCAATGATGCAAACAAAATACATGGCGAACAAATATAATCACGGACTATGATCAATCATCGTCATCAAAAAGCCACTGGACAACATGCGGCCATCTTACTTTTCGCATTTATTTCAACAGAAGCGAAATGTCTTCTTTTGTTCTTATGTTCATATTTGCTTAAGCAACCGCATCTAACATGTGCGATTTCATATTTGTTCCCGTTTTCTCTTTTTGCAATTATAACACCGAAACATAGTCCAATAATTTACTAGCAAAAATATACCGTGTTTTTATTAAGATTTATAACGATAAAATATTAATCTATCTCTACATATACACCCAAATATATATATATATATATATATATATATATATATATATATATATATATATATATATATATATATATATATATATATATATATACTAAATACAGTCCTGGTCAAAATCATAAGACGACTAAAGAAAGTAAGCATTTACGCATAATATCGAATTTTTAATCAAACAAATGTGTAAAATTATTGCCAAAAGGGAACATATAATGGAAAAAAATGAAATCTGCTTCATTCGAAAACTTTACCTTGATCTAATAATAATTTTTTTTTAAAGCAAACATTATCACCTGGTCAAAATGATAAGACCACTTTAATAAAATCAGCTAGTTAAAAAAAAATGAATACGAAAAGCTTACTATGTTACTAAAAGAAACTTGTTAGTGGATGAAAACCATCTTCCAAAATTATGAATGGCAAAAAGGAAGCCATTATCAGAGTTTAGGAGAGGCAGGATATTTGAGCTTAATATATCCATAGATCTATTGAAAACGAAGTGCATTGAAGCAAAACGGTCATCACACATCTTTTAAGAAATCCAGATTAATATGGGCACAAAAGAGTCCAGGTCGACCCCCCCCAAAAAAATAACCCCATTACTGGATCGCCGTATCAGAAGAACTTTAAAAAAAAAACGCTCCAGTCTGAGCTCAAGTCGATTGAAAAGCCAAACCGCAGTAGAATGTAGTCCTACAACCATCAGAAGGCATCTGAAAATGAAGGGGTTCAATCATTTAAAGCGAGTGCAGAAACCGCGTCTTCTTGAACAGCACAAAACTAACCGACTTTGATATGCCGCCAAATACCAGATTTGGGATGAAGAGAAGTGGGAAAATGTAATTTTCTCCGATGAGAAAAAGTTTAATCTAAATGGTCCAGATGTATGTCAACAATATTGGCATGATAAGAATTTGCCAAAAGAGACTTTTTCCACTAGGCATAGTGGAGGAGTGTCCCTTATGATATGGGGTGTTTTTTCGTCAGCTGGGGCACTAAAGTTGCAAGTAGTGAAAGGCCGGCAAACATCATTGAAGTGCATTTGAATGTTTGAAAATGCTTCTATCAGGATTGAATGTCCACGTCTGCGTGGAAGAAAATTGATTTTCCAGCAAAAGTGATACACACTTCTCGACAAACATGAGAATACTTTTTTTTTTCAAATAATATAGAATTGTTAGATCATCCAGCATGTTCGCGAGACCTCAATCTCATTGAAAACCTTTGGTGATGGATGGCAAAAGAAGTGTTCAAGGATGGAACCCAGTATGATTCGATGAAGGAACTTTCTGATTAAGTTTTCAGTACACGTGATAAAATTCCTTCGCAACTCATAAAAAAAACAAACTTAGTCGCCAGCATGCGTAAGAGAATTTTTGGAGTAATTCGTAATAATGGAGGCTATACTAAATACTCTGCTACCCTTTTAAGCAATTTATGATTGCCTTTTATTAGATAAATTATCAGTGTTCTTATCATTTTGACCAGGAGAAAATGTTTGTTTGTTTTTTAAATAATTATTAGATCAAGGTTAAGGTTTCTAATGAAGCAGATTTCATTTTTTCTATCATATTTCCATTTTTGACAATGGTTTCAACCATTTGTTTTATTAAAAAAAAGGAAACACTTACTTTTCTAAGTGGTCTTATGATTTTGACCAGGACTATATCGTTAGAATTCAAAAGAGTGGACAGTTAAAGGCGCGTTTCTCATTTTAATTTACTGTTTAATTTTCAATTTTCCGTTTATGTGTATATGTACTGTGTGAATGTGTATATGTGCGTACTTATATGTGAATATATTAAAAAACTGACGTGGAAGCTTCTCATTTGCGATACCTCCTTCTCCTTCACTTCCTTCCTTCCTTTTCGATTCCCCTTTTCCCCCTGCATGCTCATGCTATCAATACACCGATGAAGACTGAAGGATCGGTCGAAAATATGTACCTGTAAAAATTTGTTTTAATTTTTTTAACAATATTATTTTGTATTCCATTACCTCACCAATTGAAAATAAAGAAAAGTTATAAGGCTTTATACATTTCGTATTCCTTTTTATACATTTAAATTTATATATATATATATATATATATATATATATATATATATATATATATATATATAGTACATGTATAAGTACAACAAATGCTGGCTGTCATGTAATGGATACTTATACTTGCTGCCATGGTTTCAAAAGAGATAAAGATGACCTGATTCTAAATATTTCTTTTGTAATAAGGTACGATTATTAACACCCCCAAATAATTCTTATACACTGTGAAATTTACTTTACTTATGAAACACTATCCAGGGTTTTTTTTTCAAATTATTTGAATAGCACCAAGTTTTCCCGCTTTATAAAAATTAGTTTATTTAATGAAAATATGAGATAGTTTGTAATTCTTATGCAAAAATTGAAAAAACAAATATCTATGATAAATTTTAAAAAAATACGCTCTGCGTGATTTATTCAGCATTTTATGGGCTACCTAAAGTGCAAATATAACATACGCGACTACACAATTAAGTTAATTACATTTCCAACGAGCTTTCATTCGTTTTATTCTGACTAATACTCGCTAAT
>NC_136515.1:11053559-11066059 GCF_053919585.1 Euprymna scolopes
AATTACAATAACATATAGAAAATGATATTTTATTAACGAATTTAACGGATGTAATATTTTATCATTATTTGTAAGATAACACGTCACATATGCGTAAAGTATTACTCGCTTTTTTCCATAGACGCTTTGCACAATCGGAGTTCAAACGGCTCATTTTTACTTTCGAACAAATTGTTTTTATATTACAAACACCACCATAGTCTTCGTATTTTATTCTTCGAAATCAATATTCTTGAAGAAATCTTTAAATAAACATGGACCCATCGATAAATATAGAATCTGGTGTATTCCATATATATATATATATATATATATATATATATATATATATATATGTATATATATATTTAAATAAGGGAGTAGTCACCAACAATGTGTATTTTTTAACATTATTTTATTATTCCGTGTCTTGGTTTTTCATTGAGAATTATGTTTGGATCATTGTAATAATGCTTTTAAGTCATTGAATCGTTTACGTACGTTTCAAACGGTTTGATGCATCCTCGACAGAAATTATTTTCAAATGTGTAAAAATGGCGATTTTCTAGTTAGTTTGAAGTGTTTCCAAGGGGTGGAGGCTTGTAAGTGTTTATTATACATTGGTATGCTGAATTTGTATAGCTTTTTTTTATATGGCTGACTATTAAGCCCCATACTCTTAGAGTGTAGCATTATCCTAAGTGTATTAAAACCCAGTGCTTTTTTTTGCGATTAACAAAGCTGTCTGATCCTTTTTTTTTGTTTGAGAAAAGCAAGCAGTTCGAATATTGATAAGTCAGGATCAATGGCCCTGTATGTAGAGCTGCAGATTGTCAGAAATTAGAATAAAATAAAAAAAAAGAGTATTTGAGCTGTAATCTCTAGTGAGAATAACCTTCTAAATATCGAGCATTATTATATGTATCTATGTAGTTACTTGTTGTATTTTGGATGAATATAAGCTAGAAAAAACGATGGCATACAACTGCCCAAAGGAAACGTTATCTTGCTTGTTTCTATCCTGGTTGTTTAAGCAACTCATACTCTGGCCTTCTTCAAACGGTTAACTGACACGTTATAAGAATGCAGAATGATCTAACCGTATACTTTGTAATTACTGACTTCAAAATTTATATTGTCTCACAACGTTTTGATCTCCTGATTCTCTGGCCTTCTTTGAGGGGAATATAAAAGGGATTTTCAGTCAACGCTTATCTGGATTAATTTTCTTAAATGATTACTAAAGATGCATTTCAAGATTAAGCATCCCTATCTCGTCGCGATTAACCAGACCTTGAAGTGGCAACAGCAACTATGAAGGTGAGGGTAATTGTTCGCAAAAAATGAATTGGCGATAAATTTCCCAACTACTTACTACACCTAGAAAGGTTAAGTTGTATTTATTTAAGTTAAATCAATGTGCAGTAATTTACAGACATAATCTCAGACTAGTGGTAATATTTCATACATGCGGGTTTGTTGACTTCAACGGTTACTTTGTAATCATTTTCTTTTTTTTTAAATAGAGCAAACACCGGGATAGGGTTGTCTTAGAATATTTTTGGTTCAGGCTACGTTGTGGAAAACAAGGTTTTGTCCGGCCCCTTTTTTCCGGTATTTTCCCAGGTTTAAGGTGTTATTTATACTGTTATTTGATTATATACACAGGTAGTATATACTGTACCGTATGTATTACTGATATTTTATCCTGTATCCCGGGGTACTTGCGTAAAAATAAACACACACAAACAAAAAAAAACAATAAAACACTGGCCAGTATAAATAAAATCATATACAACCCTATAATATATTTTAATACGTAGTATTAACCATTGCACTCTTCTTCTCTGAGGTGTTTATACAGGAAGCCGTTTATTTACAGAAGTCAAAAGCTGAATACATTAATAATCACGATATTCATAAATTGGGATGATTGTGCTCCCCACTACCTGGAGGCTGATATTGCCGAAACATTGGATAATCATGCGCAGATATGATTGTTTTATTCATTAAGAATCGATGTGTGCCAGGCGACAGCAACCAGCTCTGCTGAAAGAAATACTTGATATATTTTATGGAAAGACACATTCATATCACTGTGAGAGTCGTAACGAAAATATACTCGATTTAAGATGCCAACAAGTGACGTCTCAAAGTTGTTTGGCCTTTCAGTGCAGATACCAGACCTAGAGGTCACTGTGTTACTCTTTCGATCGTGAGAATAGCGCCTGCAATCCACATTTGCAACCGAGAAGGAGGGGACCTCCCATGAGGTGACATAACTAGTGGCGATTAGTTCAGGAAGCGGCCCGGTCTACTCCTTCATCTCACTAGATAAACGAGTACCCGCGCCGAAATCGGGAGACCGAGCTGAGATTTTGAGAGAATCAATACATTCGAAGGGTCGTCACCCCTCTTGTCTTCTCCGTATCATTTTACCGCCATCATCCTCACTGGAGTCTTGACATATATTTTGCACATCTATCTTGAATAGATAATCGAGTCTGTCTTTCTATTGTGTACATGAGATTGATTCCCTTCCAGCCTGAAAGATAAACAAAGCAGCGGCATATCAACCCGATTGTAAAATCGATTCCGACGAAATCGACTGACGGGTCCTACTACGCTGAAATACATTATGAAGTATCCCCTGCGACGGGTGAGCACGGGTCACATTTAGGGAATTTGTGGGGGGATAGCTTCATATGTGAAGCCGTCTAACCGGTATGGTTGCACAAATGAACTCCCCCAATCATATATTAAGTGCTTTCGTCATCAAATACACATAAAACACAACAATATATAGTAGCACATAATTGCTAGCAATATATATCAATACGTATTTTTTTATGAACAAAGTCATTCCATTTTTTCTGTAGCGTGGAATAGATCAGTGTCGCCTGACGAAATGTCGTTGACTGAAATAGATGGTTGTTTGTAGCGACCTAATGTGTTCGAATAAATAATAAAATACTCTGCTCTAGTCTAGTTATCGAGCACTATATAGCAATCATTGTAGATTTCATTAGTTCTTACTTTCATACATTTCGAGCATATATATATATATATATATATATATATATATAACTACTTCATTTACTCACATAAAATTAATATAGGAAAATATAGATTTATGCGTAAACTTTAAGTATTTACTTCAAAAGTGCTCAATATGTAGGTAGAGCTACTTAGTATATATATTTTATAAATTTATATATATATATATATATATATATATATATATATATATATATATATATATATATATATATATACTATCCGGTCGTAAAATACGCTTCAAATGATATCTTGCTTAAGGGAGATTTATTTGAGCCTCTTTAAACCAATCTGAAGCACACTGTGCAATTGGATAAAATATGTATCGTTAATAATAATGAATTCTAAATCAAACTTCAACCGTGTTTACATATAATCCTCTGGTTCTAACTTACGATAATTGAAATGAATGTCTCAAGAGAGATCGCTGCTTAAACAAGATTCAGGTTCTGATATACACTCTGAACTTGCATCTGGGCTAGACCTTTAAGTTAAGGGAATTCCGGTAAAACAATCACAAAAAGACTTGCCTGACTATAAAACAATATCAACAATTGTACTCCATTTTATAAGGAGCTTACATCTCAATGCAATAACCACGAACAAGGCTTCTTTTCAAAAACTATTGCCATATACACTCTGTACCAACGAACTTCTTTCCACCTGATTACAGCGTGTGCGTCTTTAAGTACAATATTCAAATGGTCTTGTAGAGCAGTCCTCTTTAATAAGACACTTCTAAATTTCTACCACTACCGATCACTAATTTATTGCTTCACTGCCTAGCATTCACTAAGTAAACATGATTCTTGAATGGCTTTTTTGTTTTTATAAGTGGTATTACTTATTACAAGGCAGAAAGTTCATCGATCGAAACCAAATCCAGGCATACATATCTCGTTAAAACCAAGTACCTCCTTGTCCCAACAAACCGCAAACTTTAGTGCCATTCCGATTCGTTGTTTATTGTTTATTAGCTGTGAGAAGTACCATGTGACGCAGTGTCCATTTATTTATACTGCAGTTTTATTATTTTATTATATTCTCCCAGGTCAATAATTGCGATAAATTCCTGAGCTATGTACTACGCTTGGTAGAACGAAAGCCTTGGCTATTGAAGTCATGGCAAGCAGCTCATTGTAATTACCAGACATAATGTCAGGCTTGTCGTAAAAGTTGACATTTTATTACTGCTGTCTACTTCGGCCATTGGCTTTGTAGTCATTTTTCAAAGTCTAACTGTAATTTACAGCGTTCCAATGAAAACTGTTCTTGTAACTAAAATTACTTTTGAAAGCTTGAATCTATTGGTTGTTGTGGCGTGTTGCAGTGTCATCGTGACCCCGCGATAGCAGTGTTATGCACTTTTCAAGTTTTTTTTTTTAATTCTATTGCCCTAAATATATGTAAAACCATTGCGACATCTATCATTACATTAAAAAAATGACTGTATGATGGGGGAGGGGGGAGAGTAAGCTTTCTATGGACTCTAAAACGGCTGAACCTTTTTTTATTTTTAAATTTCATTAAGGGTATTGATTACTCTAGGCGTGTTCTAAAGTAGGTTTTGTATTGCAATGCCCGTGATATGTATCGATATTAAATGGATATTGATGAAAATCGATTTTGATCAAAGTTAACACTTTTATACAAACTAATATCGAAAGTTCATCAGAGAAGTTTTATTATCGCACAAGCATGTACAATCAACCTGAGATTATTTTATAAGTTAGGTGCGTGTCCGAAAAAAATATTTTAAAGCACAACTGAACCCTTATTATTGAGGTATTATGTCTAACTTTAATTTAAGTGACATTGTTAAAAAAAAAATCCGAAAAAATAAATAGTATTTTGATGAGACAGGAATTGGTTCGAAATCAATGTTTCTGTTTAGAGTTACATTAAATGAGTTTGCCATTTTAAAATTTGAATAAATCAATTATGTAAATATAATTGTATGAAATCCACTAGAATGTATTTTGCGCTAAGTAAATGTGCGGAGGCATGTGAACCCCCCACCCACCACCACCGCCGTAGCATAGCCGAGGATTCAATAACTAGAGAGAGAATCCAATCGATTTGATTAAAACATCGATTGGATAATGCCAGAAACCACTGTAAAGGAGTAATAAAAAAAATGCAAGAGAGCGTTATGCATAGTCCGTTAAATCCAAAGTAGCTGAGAAGCGGCTTGGTTCCCACCAGGTTTGGCGAATATAAAACAGGGTCCTGAAAATAAGCGTGCGTTCGATTCCAACCCTCAAAAATGGACCTGAGGTCCTCTGGTCAGCATTAGACAGGGTCAAATCTATTTGCCAATAACTGTGCAGCTAATTCGATTCTATGCCACCAATGCCATCAACTCCCCGTATTTCCTGCTATAAAAGACAGGACGCTATGCAACATATATATATATATATATATATATATATATATATATATATATATATATATATATATATATGCGTGATGTCGCCAAGCTTATTAAGAACCTTGATTCCAGTAAAGCAACTGGCCCTAACGTCATTCCAATTATAGTGTTGAAAATACTTCAACAAGAAATTGCCCTCATACTTACACAGCCGTTTGAGCGTTGTCTTAAGGAGAATTGCTTCCCACACCCTGGAAAACCTCATCAGTATGCCCGGTATTTAAGAAGTAAGGTGATAGGCCATCTCTCTCTCAGTACAGACCTACAAGTCTCTTGTCTGTCATGTACAAGTTGCTGGAATCCATATAAAATACGGAAGTAATCAACCACCTCAGATGGAATACCCTTAGTGACATGCAATATGGTTTCTGTCATGCTAGATGCATAACAGATTTGCTAACGGTAATATCTCATATAATTAGTGAATCACTCGACAAAGGCTTTCTTTCTAGAGCAATTGCTCTTGACATATCAACCGCCTTCGATAAGGTATGGCATAAAGCCATACTTAACTAGATTTCATACGATTTCCAGCTACGGTATAACTGGAAATGTTTTTCAATATTAAACTATTTATCTCTGATAGGCTAATAAGGGTAGTGGTTAATGGGCAGAAATCAGAAGCCCACAGTGTTAATGCTAGTGTCCCTCAAGCGTCTATCCTAGGCCCAACTCTCTTCCTGATCTACATCAATGATCTCCCCCAAAACATGCATAAATCATTCGTTGACATCAACTGAAATGGAAGGCGCTAATCTTGGGGAGTGTCCATGTGTGGCTAGCTTCTGGGATTGACCTTTACTCCAGATCATTACTGTGCCCTTGTAAACTATGCTTTTGATTCGACATTTATTTTGAAGTGGGCAAATTGTGCGGCACCTGAAGTTGCATTATTAGTAGTTCTCTTTTTATTTCTAGTATGGTTGTCGTTGTCCGGACACACTTTACCCACTTCAAAATAAATGTATAACAAGTGCATAGTTTTCCAGACCAAAATATTTTCGAAGAAAACCCGGATAACAAAAAATATTACGCAGGTATGACTTCATTAGATTTGAACACCCGATATTATTACCACAAAAGTAATATGAAAAATAAAAACACCGAATGAAAACAACTCTTGCAAACAAATAGTGGGCACTCAAATAAAGCGGACGTTCGCCGGTAATCGAATGAAAAATAGTAAGACAAGCAGACACAGATAGAGACCTAGATGATCCATATAGATTATGCCTTCATAAAAAATATGCTTTCTTACACTTTAAAGAACCCAAACATCTTTTAAAATGTGGGAGAGAAAAATGCGAAAAACGGTGTTCACAGGACAAACTTTACTCTAGGATAGCGATACAAAATAACTTCAAAATTAACACTAACAAGGGAAAATAAATTAATAAAATAAACATACATATACATAAATTATCATATATATAAATATATACTAGCATATGTACCCGTCGTTGACTGGGTTCAAACACAGCCTAAAGAAAATAGACTGTGATTGATGAAAGTATGATAGGTTATGAAAATGAGGGGTTGGTAAAGAGATAGGTTTTGATACTCAAAAATTTAAGCCTAAGCAAAATTTGATGAAACTAAAAATAATTTTCGCGAAAATATATTGTTTATATCAACTTTGTTTCCATTCGTAGCCAGGAGTGACCATCGAAATGACGTTTCCTTAAAAGAGAAAATGTTATATAAATAATAATATACATATACAAGAAATAAATGTTTCTATTGTCAATAAAAGTTACTTTTATGGTAGAAAAGTCCATTGGTTTGTATTTTTAAGTATTTTCAGGGTGTTTTTTTTTAATTCACGAACCGGTTTTTAAAAAAATACAAAATGGCAGCGATTTGAAATAGAGAGCCCCGTTTGCAATTTTAAGGAGGGGCCCCAGAACATTTTGTGTTAACAATTTAAGAAAGTTTTGTTAACGTAAGGATTTTTTATAAAAATATTTTAATATTTTACATTATTTTGTGCGTGAGGATATTCGATTATGGCATGTGTAGTTTATGTAAAAATCAATTTAAGTAGTTATCGCCTCAAATTTCGTTTTAATTTCGGTTCACTGAAAATATTTCAAGTAAAAATCATTAAAAACTATTTAAAAACAAAAAAAACATGAACTGAACTTTTATTGACAATGGTAATATTTATTTCTTGTATATTTATTTTTTCAGTTATCGTTTGTTGGATTTTCTGCTAAACACTCTTACTAAATAATATCGACGAAATATCGAAAAACAAAGAAACAAAAACATTTTTGAAAATTAATGAATCTTTAATTTAGTAAAATAATCTGAAACAGCAAAATTGGATATTAAAAAAGTAAACACGTAATTACTTTAGTTTTTGAACTGAAGAATCGATATAAATAGAATAAGATAAAAATGTCGCCCTTTTCAAGCAGAGCAGATTCGTTTCAATGTTACAGTATTGAACGGTGTAGTATTGCCCCGTCGGATTCAGTGTAGTACTATTGTAATGTAAAGAACATGCATACATGGCTGTAATAAACTGAATTCCTTCTAGTACCCTGATAAAAAAAAGTTTAAACAGATATATAAATAAAAATAAAACGGTTATGTAAATCCTTTAAAAAGACATGTAATCACGTGAGCAGGATTTTCCTCCTCTTTACACGATAGAAGTAACGTTCTTATTTGTTATTATTTATCTACTTATCTGTTTTCTATAGAGTTCTACGTGGAAGTGGAGAAGGAAAAACAGAGTTGTGCAAAATTTGAGTCGAGTAATGTCTTAAGTTCCGACTTTTTGGGCTTTCACTTTAATAAGAACGTGGATCTATGAGGTGAATTTATCGACACAATATGATTAAACTTAAAAAATAAATAAAAGCTAACGTGAATAAAGATTAAATTTAAGGAGTTATTGTGCACACTCACCCCTTTTTAAAAACTTTGTAAAATTTGTGACATATTTTCATTCTCTGGAGGTAAGGCGCGAACGAACTCCCAATAATTCTATTATGCCATATTTCTTCAAACTGAAACATAATTATCAAAGTATACTTACGCAAATAGATATGAACATCTTTCTTAAAGTTTGGGCCATATTTCCATGGAGTACAGGCGTGAAAGCTGCCCCCATGATTTTATTATATCATCCCTATTTAAGTTGGAACATACTTATCAATGTATTCTCATGTACATCTATATCAAAAGCCCTTGCAATTTTTTTCGATTTTTTATTTCCATCTTTGAGGGCGAGGCGCGAGTGCAGACACCACAATTTTTATGAACCAGCGCCAGATACAACATACTCATTCCTGATCCTCAATAAATCTTCCATCATTATATGTAATCAGTTTTTCAATAGGAGCCTCTTCGTGATCAGATACAGACACACACACACAGACGTTCAGCTTTATATATATATATATATATATATATATATATATATATATATATATAAACTAGCATAAGAACAGATTAACCCTAGATTAAAAATAGGTCAGAGCAGTAGATATCTACGCTTACCGCAGAAATAGCACACGCAAAGCACGGGATGAACCGGAGGTAAACTGGACATTTGTGTTGTAGTGCCTGCTTATTGGCTGATTAGAAAGGGTGTGGTGGAAACTAGAAAGCTGTTTTACTAAAAATTCCACAGATTATGCTTTAATAAAAATACGAGACATCTGCTCGTTTAAGCCTGATGAAATCCTAGTGTCGATGAAACGCGGAATATTCTGTGTTGCTTAATTGCCATATATATATTATAACATACTACGTAGCATTACCCACATGTTGAGCACTGTTGAAGTAAATACACATAAATTTATACTTTTGTATATTAATGTATGTGATCAAATGAAATAGTCTCATATATACATATATATATATACATGTATGTATATATATATATATATATATATATATATATATATATACGTGTGTGTGTGTAGTGTTGTCATAAGTCCTGTTAAAAAAATTAAGAATACTTTTTTATGATAATATTAAGACAGATTTACTCATTTATTCTCAGTACAGTGCGTTTTCTTGTGTTTTTAAATGTGTGTTTAATTGAAAAGAAGAGAAGAGCCTGCGTCTACCAGAAATATTTAAGTCATGAAAAAACATCAACATCAAATGAATGTTCACAAAAAGGCCGATTGGTCGTTACCTGAAATCTTAGTCGATGAAATATAGACAATGATCAGGCCGTCTCCGCACGTCCAGAACACCTATAATACGATTAGCCGGTCACTGGTGTTTAACCGACCCACGTGTTACACTATTTATATTAGAAACGGTCCCATTATGATGTGGAGATTGGCCAGTGGTTAGGGTCTGAGTGTCAAGAGGAAAGTCATACCTGAGATGTTGGATGTGGTTGTATATCTCCTTCTTCTCTCAGGAAAACCTCTGGACCCTTGGTGACATTCGGGTTCGAATCTTCCTTTTTCTCAGGACCGCTGCATTTTTGGATGCATACATTTATGGCAGACACAAAACACACACAACACGGCACAATCGTAATATATATGAAATATAATTAATTATTTATTTTATAAAATGTATACAATATATATAAATATATATATATACACATATATATATTTAAATATTAACATACCACTCACAAATTCTACAATTGATTTTCAGCATTACCTCATTAAATTTAACTAACCAACCTTAATTAGTGTTGAGGGAGAAAACATACGCATTCATCATTTACAGAGATACTGAAATATTCGTGCTCACCTCATAGCGGTCCAGACAGAAACATATCGATAAAAGAAAGTGAATTTGGGGGTTGCATTGTTCTGTGTATTCGTCGGCCTACGGCCAAATTACCACCTGGGCATGCCGGGGGAGAGTGCGTAAGCAATCCCCAGAACGGGGGCACTGGGTCTTAGTGCCACACACGTAAACTCCAAAAATGTTAGGGGAAAAAAGCAGGCGAAATGCAAGAAGCTCCATGAGATTAATTGCAAAGGAAGTAAAAACATCAACAAGAATACAAGCCCTACAGATGCCACACTATAATTTCCAAAGGCCACAGCTTCTCTCTGCAATCAAAATTTAAATCAGAATCGACTCTTGATAAACCGTATCAGAAAGGGCTCAATAAGATTATCTCACTTCAACACTCAACAATCATCAAAATAATAGGGTATTTTCGAGAGATCGTGAGGTAATACCTGGGAATACAGGAATAGTGCTGAGAACGCAAAAACCACAATCAGTGATGGTATTGGCGGCAATTTCTGAGATGTTATTCCCTCCTTAAATGATAAGGATTAACAATGAAAGTTACATTGAGGACATTGATGAAGGGGCACCGACACCATAGTGTAATTCTGTGTACGGTGATAGAGTTTGGACTATTAAGGATCTGTATTTGGGTGGGGGTTGTTTTCTTTGATGGATCCTGAAAAGTGCGGGCAGCAATAGTCCGTATCACAATATTAACGCCCTTAAGAGAAAATTGAATAAATGCTGGCAGAGAATACCCTTAGATGATGTGCGTGTTTCTATAGATGATATCCCCACGATACTTTATAGCGTAGTTAAGGCTTAAGGGAAAAATGAATAATTCTTATGTATCATGGCTCCTTCAGTACGTACTAATTCTATAGTATAATTTTGTTTAAACATAAATTATGTTCTTGGTAAAAATCTTAGTTTTATTTTGTAACGGTATTCATGCCCAACCTATACATTAGACTATACTATCTTCTTTTAAATATATTTTTGTATAATTTATTTTTATCTTCTTTTATATGCCTTATGAATTCCTTAAGCCAGGTACGGCCAATGGTGGAGTAGTGTTGCCACATCTAGGCAGGAGCCTCTAGAAGCAGCTTATCCTGCATTGCCCTAATTCAAAATAGTAGCTTGATGTGGGATTACTTTTTTTTCTTCTCTGCAACCTCTTTTCCACAGAAGAGACGTTGCAAGCCGTTCTCTACTTTATCGTGATTTTGGTGGCAATGTTCAGCTGAGTTTCAACATATGTTCCCTCCTCGCCAACGTTTAACGAAAAAAAAAAACTCGTCTAGACAAAACCACTATCAATAATTTCTCACATTTTTATCTGTGCCTAAACATAAATGGAGATTTCGTGAACAAATCTTCTTTCTAACAACTGCACGCCTGTGAGACTCTCTTCTGATTACCTGCGCACAAGGTGACTGCAATGTTATTGTCTTCAAGTCCACCATACACAAGTTTTTGATAAGCCGTCCCCCTAAGTAATCCAATTTACAAAATTCCCACTACTTATGTTTACTAAACTATAATCACATTGACTAATATCTACACATTAACTCTTATACTCGAGTGTCATCCCGGCCTTTGTAAGGGGTGATTCGAGTGTAAAAAAGAAAGATAATCGAATGTGTGTATGCGTGCGTGTATGAACATGTTTCTGTGTGTGTTCATGCGTGTTCGTAAACACACAATCTTTTTAAATTTGTCATAAAAAAGTGTCGCCATTATATTTCAAATTAAACATTTGAATTTTCGAGAAAAAAAATACGTGATATTTTTAAGTTCACATCTTTTAATGCACATTACAGATTTTCACCCCGGGTAAGAACATTATAATGTATAAAAAATTTTACGTCATGAAATTTACATAACTTTGTTTCCAATTGATAAATTGCATTTCTATTGTAAAAAAATATGCTTGCTATTTATTTTCTGGAACGGTTGATCTATGACAGTGTTTTTTTTTCTTATAGAAACATGACGGATAACTGATTTTGATAAATTAGAAAAGAATCAAGATATAAAGAACATTTGTGCCGAGTTGTATATTACTAACTGTGTGTGTATATATATATATATATATATAAATATGTATATATATATATATATATATATAATATATATACGTATATTGCAATTATTCTCATTATATATATATATATATATATATATATATATATATATATATATATATATATATATATATATATATATATATATATATATATATAATGAGAATAATGGAAATAGTATTCCGAGAAAAATAGAAAACAAAATAAAAAAG
>NC_136515.1:11068559-11083559 GCF_053919585.1 Euprymna scolopes
GAAACAGAAACCAAAGGAAAAAATACTTTGATCGTAAATGGGAATATTTAATGAAGTAGATCCATTACTTTTTTTAAATTATGAAGTGGATCCTCATCTCATCTATCTGTTAAACTATCGATATTCTCATTTACTGACTAGCTCAATGGTTAAGGTTCCCCTTTAAATACCTCTGGTGCATTCATGTATTTTACACATCTCTGATTTGGGCTGCGAGATGTGTCATCTATTCAATAATTTACTGTTGAGTTTTTTATAGAGTAAAAAAAAAAAACATCCATTTTCAATACAGGAGATCAATAGATTCCTCATATACTGAGAAAGTGTACGCAATAAAACCGCAAAAGTAATATTTGGATCATTCGGACCACTTTCCTCATACTAGGTGTCATTTAACAACGACTTGGTATATTTAAACCCACACCTCCTTCAGGTGAATCTATCGAACAGAGGATTTTTTTCTGTGGAACTCAGGAATCTCGAAATAAAATATAAATAATATATACAGTAATAAGTAAAACAATGTGTATATATTTTTTTAATATAAATATAGACATTTCTTGCTATGATGTGCAGACCTTTTCAATGATATGCAAGAAAAATCGAGATACAAAAACTGAAAAGGTTTAACATCTTTTGAAACTTTTAAGATGGAAAAATTCGTCATGAGTGGCGATGGACCAAGTTTTGGTTCTTATGAATATGAATTAATTCTCTCTCTCTCTCTTCCCCTCTCTCTCTCTCTCTCTCTCTCTCTATATATATATATATATATATATATATATATATATATATATATATATACAAATATATATATATATATTAGGTAATGTGGTTTATAATTTAAAATTTAAAAATCAAATTTTAATTAAATTAAAAATCCGTTTCATAAGAAGGAACAATAACAAAATCAATTATATGTACGATCGTTTCGGAAAACAATGTTTTTTAATGTGGTATACATCAAGTTATGTAGAATAATTATATATAGTTTTTTGGTAAGCAAGGTCTCCTCATCAGCAAATTTAGGAGGGTTTTTATTGAATTTAAAAGACACAATAAATAAACCTAGCATTAAAAGTAAGGCAGATGAATCTGAAAAATTGAAATAAAAGGTCCGGATTTAAAAATTTATAAGAAAATTAATATGGGTTAGAGATAGAAATAAGTAGAGAAAAATATATATTTTGGGTTTACATAATAATTTTGCTTTAAAAATATATAGAGATATTTACCTTTTAATTTTTCATTTTTTGAAATCAGGAACTGTGGTTATAGTAGTCATTTAGATGTTTGCTATAGCTTTTTATCTTATTGAATGATGAATTTTAAAAAGGGGGACGCTCGTGCAATAAATTGTTTCCGTTAGCGTATTTTTTATTTAAAGACGCTACGGTTTATATATAGAGAATATATTCTCTATATATAAACCGTAGCGTCTTTAAATCTTCACCTGGAAACTTCCATTTTTTGTTTTAAATATTTACAATTTTCACCGAGGTTACCCGGCTAAAAGCCAAATATAAAGTTTCGCATTGGGTCGATTACCCTATATATTAAGTTTCGTGTCATTAGACCAAAAAACTTACTGAAGATTTTGGAAAGCAACTCTTTTAAAACAAATATATATATATATATATATATATATATATATATATATATATATATATATATACGCATACATAAATATATACAGAAAGAGGTGCCTGTTTATTATAACTTTCTACGCAAGTATATCGCAAATATAAATCATTTTAAATATCGGCGTGGATATAATGGCACGTTATAGTTAACTAAAAACTATGATTCCGTAAAAAAACGCAATAAAAATTGATACGGAATTAATTAAATTGGATGTTTTTACGAGTATGCAAATTAGCTCTTTTGCAAATGAATGCAATTCTACGACCCATATATAACAAATATTTTCCCCTTTAATATGAATGTAAAAAAAAAAACGGGTTTTATATCATAATCTATGTACAAAATTGCTAAATTTATGGGAGTATATATGTTACAAAAATGGAAAAGGAAAAAGAAATTAAAGTATTCCATTCTGTGTTTATAGGCACAGGAGTAATGATATTGCATCGGTCATAAGGTATTTTAATTTATTGATAGAGAATCCACATTATAAAGTGCTGGATCAAAAGGGATACGACAACTTATTCCTGGTTAAACTGAAAAGGATGATTCACGAATTAAATAAGCCGATAACGCGGATTCACATTAGACGGTGTGTAAACCAATTACTTTAACTTCGTCGTGTGTATTAAATCTCGGATACATTATTAGATTCCGCCGATCAGCATGGACTACATTAGTCAAAACAAATTTACACAAGAATTGGAGTAAATCCATACGGTTACGGCCATGTTCTTCGTGTGGTAACAAGAGCTGACGTTGCATCCGGCACGCAACGTATTTATTTCCGGTTATATCGTCAGGGAAATCAGGATACTGCTGAGTAGTTTTACTACCTCGCAAATTTAGTGAGAAAGGTGGAAGACGAGTTTGTTTTGTGCCAATATTCATGTGAAAACTGAAATGCACAAAGTCTGTTAAGGATGATTTGTGTTTTGGGATGTGTGAAAGCTAGTTATGGCAATGTTGATATGGCCGCCTCATTCAACAAATCAGAATCCTCTTACGGAAATAAGGCATTGACAAGCGCTCCGTATTCAACTCTCACGAAAACCATTTCGTGATCCCTCAGATTAATTACATTTCTCCTGTTCACGGTGGAGAGCCAATGGATACCCCCTGTGTAGCTGGGAAGGAACAGTTGTGCAATTATATTACACACATCTCACGACACGGCTGTGCTTGATAAAGTGGCAAGCTAAAATAGTTCGATAATCCAACCGCTACTGTACACCTATGTGCCTATATAACTATATATATAAAAGTGAACGTGTCTGTCTGTCGCTCTGTCTGTCTGTCTGTCTGTCTGTGTGCCTGTCTGTGTACATTTCCCTACGCAATAACTCTGTAAATTTTCAGTCTACACATTCGAAATTTAATATAGATGGTATTGAGATTTGGAAAACTCTTCGTAATCCGTTTTCCGCCAGAGATTTGGCTTTTAATGGGTCAAAATTGAACGATTTGAACTTTGAGAACTCTACCAAACTCCTCCGACAATTTTGGGTATACACACTTGGAATTTTAGATATATGTTCCTTGGGCAGGGATCTAACGTAGGAACTTTATTTGAGCCCAAAAGAGTAAATGTTAAGGGGTCCTGATAGGGTTCAAATTTTAAAAAAATATGGATTTCTGCGGTCTCTACCAAATCACTCAGAAAATTTCTGGTCTAAACATTTTCCTCTCCACACTCTTCTAAAATATGAAGTGTTCGATAACCGAGTCATATCCTTTTTCTAAAAGCAATGCACTAATAATTCTCAAGTATTATTATTCCTGCAAATTATGATCTCTCTTTACAGATCAGAATTTACACTTTTATTTTTCTAAAAAAAATTACTACGAAATAAACAAAATATTGATTTGATAAAACGCGCATTTAATTTCATTAATACACTAATTATTTGTTCTTTGCCTGATTACCATACACGATTATTTTTTTTTATCAGTTATCCATGTGGGCACAGTGTCGGGATAACGGAAGGACAACATAGAACAGAGATTAGGTCCAAGTAATATATATTAAGTAAAAAGGTTACAGGCTAGGATAAATGCTAAACGGAGCACATTATCTGTTTGTATTCATAGTAATCCTGCTGATTTTACGGTATTACGATACGGCACATATTTTAATACAAAAGAGGATGTAGTTGAATTCTCTGCTGACGGTTGTTACGTAAATTTACAAATAACTAATATAATATTGTATATAAAAGATTTTTATAAATAATATTTTCCATGCATGTTTTATGAATTAAGGTCATTTTCAATTTATTTTAACCAAATTTACGACAATATTTCCATCCTACCCATACCCTTGAACCTCTGGAAAAGCATATGCCACCTACAACTTTTGTAGATGTGCTTGTAGTGACGAGTTCTTTTTACAGCTTGAGGCGTCTGGCCCCACGCCCAACCTTCCCAGAAGGTACATACAGCGCCTAGACTTCCCAAATGGTCACCAATCTGGTGCTGGTCAGGCTCAAATTTGCTTAACTTCGGTGATCTGGCGAGAACCGGTGTGTCAACTTGATTGTGGCATACACGACAATATGTGTTCTAGTTTTATTTTATCGTAACAAATATTTAAAATGCATTTGATGAAAAAAACAACTTCAGGTTAATAATAATAAACACCTGGAGTTGTTTTACAGGCATTAATTCAGAGTCAAATACACAAAGGTGCACATATTTACACAAAGATAATGTACAAATGCTTCGAATGCGGTTTTTATTAAATTATATTTCATAACTCTTCAGATTTCCACTTCAACCATACAATTGCTCCATTAATTATTATGTAGAAGGTTTTCAGTGGAACAAAGGCATTTTAAAATACTTCAAAGAATTTTACATTGCAGAACTCTTAAGTAATTGATATCAAATGTAAACATAAATAAAATGCCTTTAAAACCAGAAAGGTTTCAACTTCAATAAAAGTATTATTTCATTTATCAAATTAATATCTAACGAAATGAATTAATATAGTGTACGTTGTGAAACCTTTATATTTTAAGCTTCATACAAAAAGGCATAATTATCTTATATTTCGATAACTGAAGCAGAGAATGTCTTAGTTCAACAGAAAAATCAGGGCAAATTGTCAATTCTCGTTATAAAAAAAACACTAACATTTGAATTACCGATTACGTAAATCATATCGGGTGCTTTTTTTTTTTTTTTTTGCTTTTTTTGCGAGCAGAAATAGGCGGATGTTAATCAAAATGATTACATTGACAAACTTATTTGTATAGCGGTTGAGCCAGGTTTCCTTCTGTGTAATTTTTTACGAGTTTGCTCATCTTTTTTGCATGCATTACAAATTATATGACTACCCTACACGTTCTGACATCTAGAATGGTGTCAGCCATCTTTAAATAACCTTACTCGTACCCAAGAAGTCAGAAATACGAAAAAGAACTACTCTTTATACAGATTGACGTCTTTTTTATTTGTAATCAAACATAAATTTAGCAAAATGGAAGCGATATCTTTACCAATAAATAATAAAAGTGAATCTAGCAGATCCTTGATATGTTTCAATTCTATTTTTGAGAATGTTTTTCAAAGGTTTAAGAATATTAGATAAAAACATCACGCATACCCGATTCCTTAATGTCATCATAAGACTACTGTTGTGCGTGTTAAAAATACAAATGCCGGATCACTACGAAACACTTTATAACTAAGTTCAAGGATTTGTAAAAAAGAAAGCTCAATGAATTTGCTACTTAAATTTACAATACAACGCACAAGTCCATCGAATCAAGGTTTTAAATGTAACCACATTGGAAAAGAATGACAGAAATACTAGCAAAGGGTTACTACATGAAAATAAACGAACACTGTTGTTTATATAGTACATTTCACATGTATACATATATATATATATACATATTAGTGTATATGTATACACATATTAATGTATATATACACATATTAATGTATATATACACATATTAATGTACATATATATACACATATTAATGTGTATATACATAT
The DNA here is from genome assembly GCF_053919585.1 of Euprymna scolopes. NCBI lineage: Eukaryota > Metazoa > Mollusca > Cephalopoda > Sepiida > Sepiolidae > Euprymna > Euprymna scolopes. The sequence continues at coordinate 11,074,209 of NC_136515.1, forward strand.
TATTGTGCATATATACATATTAATATGAATATGCATGCATATTAATGTATATATATACATATTAATGTATGTATACATATTAATGTAGATATATATGCATATTAATGTATATATATACATATGAATGTATATATATATACATTTTAATGTATATATAAATATTAATGTATATATACATATTGATGTATATATACATATTGATGTATATATATAATTATATATACATATTAATGTATATATACACATATTAATGTATATATACAAAATACTGTATATATATATGCATATTAATGTATATATATATACATATAAACGTGTATATCTATGTTAATGTATATATACATACATAATCATGTATATGTATATGTATTAACGTATATATATATATATATATCAATGTATATGTATATATTAATGTATATATATGCATATTAATGTATATATATATATATATGCATATTGATGTATATATATACATATTAATCTACATATATAATATTAATGCATATATACAGGTTAATGTATATATATACATATAATGTGTGTATATATATAAATAATGATGTGTATATACATAATTATGTGTATATATACATAATAATGTGTATATACATATTAATGTATATATATACATATTAATGTATATATATATATATAGATAGATAGATAGATAGATATCAATGTATATAATCCTTCTCTACCACCTATAGCAATTACCAACGACTCTTTATCTGAGGGTACATCGTTCAAACTCCTTGGCCTAAAGTTCACAGGAAACATGAGTTGGAACAGTTACATTGAAGGCATTGCCAGGGCCGCTGCTGGGAATGTGGACTCTCTCTACCGTGCTAGAACACTACTAACACTCGAAAGTATCCTGTAGCTCTATAAGGCCACCATTCGCCCATGTATGGAGTATTGATGTCATATTTGGGCTGGTGCATTTGCTCCAAGTTTCTCGTTCTTGACAAGGTTCAAAAGAGTGTTGCAAAACTGATAGGGCCTTAACAATTATCTAAGCTTCAGCGTCTGTCCCATCGACGAATGGTTGCATCCGTCTGGTTGTTCTACAAGTGTTTTAATGGTGAATGCTCTGACGAACTGCAAGCACTTTTGCTCCCACAACGTGAACACCCTCGACAAATCTGACAGGCTTCTAAATCCCACCCCACACTGTAGAGATCCTTAGATGTAAAATATATTTTTACTCCAGTAGTTTCTGCACCAGAACCGCTAGAGTTTGGAATTCCATTCCAGGTTCCTGCTTCCCCAACTGTACTGACTTCCAGAAGTTCAAGTGCAACTTGAACCGATATCTTGCTGCCAAAATCCCTGCGCAGTATGATGTACTTTTATGCAAAAATGTTTCAGTATTTATGCCCACAGAGCGCAATAGCTAGGGAGGGCTTCTTAGTAAGTTATGAAAATATTAATGACAATGAAGCTACACAAATTATTCCGCGTTTTATTCTCGTGAGAATTCGTCAGGCGTATATATATATATATATATATATATATATATATATAAATATATATATATATATATAGAGAGAGAGAGAGAGGAAAAGAGAATGCAGATAGAGATAGGTAAATAGGGAAATATTAGAGAGAGAGAGAGAGAGAGAGAGAGAGAGAAATGGAGAAGAAAGAGTTTAGAGAGATATAATACAGTAAGATGCATAGAGAATAAATTTATTTAACTTAGAGGTTTTGACCAACACATTTACAATAGGCCTATCATTTGCTAAACAATTTATCTGAATTCAAGACTTTCAAAAGAACTATTATGTTACACTAGACGTATTTTGATTATCAGTCTATCAGTATGCCATGGGTACATCGTGAAACTTACAGACAAAGTATCTAGCCCCGTCTTTCCCGCAACGTTACTTTTTTACAGACTCCAGAAGCAATAAAACGTATTGGGCAAACACAATACCTACATTGCCGGGAAGGAAACGTCCGAGCATTGCACTTAGAGCGAATGAATACTCGACATTTTCACTAATAGACGTGCGCCATTATCTCCAAGGCACTCGATTCGCGTACCGGAATTCTTGGCCATCGAAGGATTGGCTTGACAAATATGAACTTTGACCTCACGGACCGAGGTGAGTCACTGAAGAACAAAAGAACGAATAAGAATCAAATAAGAACAGCAAGAGAAAAAAATAGAGGCAAGACTTGTTTGCATTTGTGAGAGCTTTCCTTTATTATTATTTTTTTTTTTTACATATTTTGGGTGGTTCTCCAACTTTTAAGCAGCAAAACCAATATTTGTTCAGAACACACACTGACCTGCAGGAATAGGTGTCCGAATTTTACAAGCCAGAATGTGTACGGCATACAAAAAAAAAGAGATAATTAAAACAAAAAAAGCAATATATGCACATACAAGTTTGCATTTCGTATAGAATTCACATGGCTAACAATCTTTTTTTTATTGTCGGTAAAGATTTTAATCTCTTTGCAACACTTTTATTATTTAGTGAAGACCATGTGATTTATTCTTATTTTCAAAGAATATATCTATATTACATATACGGATATGTGTAATTATATATGTGTTTTTTATTACATTTTCACTCCAAACAAGGCACTTTGCCATATTGATGTAGAGGGCTACTATCAGGGGCATAAGCTCCAGATATACTATGTAGGGAGTTGGGACACAAGATGTCAGTTCACGTTACACTTGAACTTCTGCATGTCAGTACAGTTAGGGAAGCAAGAACCCGGAAGAGAATTCCAAAGTCTAGCGGTTCTGGGGAAGAAACTACTGAAGCAGACGACTGTCTTAGATCTGGGGATCTCAACTGTGAAGGGGTTCGATTTGCTGCTTGTCGGGTTTATCGGGGGTATTTACGTCGAGGGGGTACAAGTGATTGCAGTTCGTCGGGGAATTTACCGTAAAAGTACTTGTAGAACAGGAAAAGGGATGCTACATTTCGTCGATACGACAAAGGTTGAAGCTTAGATGACAGTTCATGATCTATCAGGTTGGCGACTCATTTTTGAACCTTGTCTATGAGCGAAAGACTAGTGACAGATGCACCAGTCCAAATATGACAACAATACTCCATAAATGCGCGAATAGTGGTGGTATAAATGTACAGAGTACTTTCGGTCGTTAGTAGCTTTCTAGTAAGGTAGAGACAACCTACATTTTACGCAGCGGTCCTGGCTATGCTCTCAATGTAATTGTACAAACACATTTTGCATGTGAACGTTAGGCCGAGGAGTTTAAAAGATGTACTTTCATATAAAGCATATTTGGCAATTGCTATTGGTGGTAGAGCAGGTTTCTTGTAGTTATTGAAGGACACAGGTTTAATCTTGGCAGCATTGAATGTGCCCATCCATTTCTGTTCCCATTCCACTATAGATTGGATGTCATCCTCTACTGCTTCTGCCATTTCTTTAGATATGTGTTCATTTGTTTTCCTGTCGTGTCTGTTATGGAGCGTGGTGTCATAAGCATATATGCCTATCTCACAGATAATTTTATCAGGGAGGTCATTTATGAATATTAGGAATAAAAGATGTCTAATGATAGACCCCTGAAGCACTCCCGCATTTGTATCATATTGTTTAGATGTACGACCATCGAGGACAACCTCGATTTTTCTCTAATCTAAGAAGGATTTTATTACATTAAATATTCTTCCAGTGCTACCGTATTATCTGATTTTCCTGAGAAGATGTTCATTCCATACCCTGTCAAAAGCCTTAGATATATCTAGAGCTACCGCTCTACCCTTCTATGCTTTGTCCAGTAAATGGCATGTACGCTCAGAGATTGCAGTTGGGTGTCGGCTGTTGAACGAGTTTGCCTAAATCCATATTGTTTGTCGGTCGAAAAGTTGTAGCAGGCTCATGAGCGGTAATTTACGGGGTCAGTTCTATCGCCAGAATTTTTGAAAATTGGTACCAAAGCAGCAGTTATCCAGCAGGCCGGAAAGCAAGATTCATTAATGCATTTGTTATAAAATTTGGAGCGAACTGGAGCTACTTCGGCGGAGCACATTTTTAATACCACAGCCGGTTTGAAATCAGGTCCACATGCTATTGAATTGTCAAGATCATTTATGATAGCATGCACCTGAGAAGGGGTGATTTTCAGATCGTCAAACGTTACGTCTACCCGCAAAGGAAAGTTAGGGAAGGGGTTGTTAGCAGGGTCCAGTGTGGAGGCGGAGAAAACAGACTGGCGAGCATGTTAGCCTTGCCGCTTGCTGAGAAACAACCTCATGATTGTTGGCTAGTGGGGAATTGTTGATTGCCCATTATTTACTACACTGTTGTAGATTTTCCAGAAGTCACGGGTTCCTAATTTCTGTGGTTCGCTGCGTTTTTTTTTGTTTCAGTAAATTCTGTCTTAGCAGTATATACTTGCCGAAACGTTCAAACAATTGCATTGAACATGTGAATGATATTTCAAGCTATCACATCATTATAAACTCTTGACCTTCGTTACAAGATATTTGAATATTTGTATTTTTTATTCGTGTTTTACAAATGTATGACTGTTTATAAATGTTAAGTGATAATGAGTGTAAAGTGGCCAGTATAAATCGCTAGTTGTAGAACTTGGAAAAAAAAATTGATTATTGAAGGGGGCAAGACGACAAACACTTATTTTATATGACTCGATATAAATACCCCGACAAATCCGACAAACAGCAACATCCCACCTGTACACAGCGAGGATCCCTAGATGTAAGAAAGTATTCTACTCTAATAGTTTCTTCCACAGAACTGCGAGATCTTCCGAGCGGCTGCCTTCCAACTGTACTGGCATTCAGAAGTTCAAGTGTAATATGAACATATATATTGCTGCTCAGCTACCTACATAGTATCCTTCCAACTTATGCCCAGATAGTAGCCCCCTACATCAAAATGACACTCTGCCTTGTTGCGAGTGAAAATGCAATAAAAATAGGACTTGAAGACGGCCGGGTTTTAGTCAGCTAGGAGTCATGCCAAAATAACCTATGTCAACCGCTAGCAGTTTTAGATGAGCAACAATGTATGTATACTAAACTGGCCCTCACCCTTGGGGGCCTGGGCAACAAGTGTCAAGCAAAGACCAGCAATACCTGGGTAAATGTAGTGGCAACCCTCCATACCAATTGTCACTACCCAGTCCCCCCTTACTCCCCGGGAAGCTGGTCTCCATTTCCCCTTCACTCCTCACTTTAAAAATCGGCCTTGTGCCTAATTTGCGCGGTGGGGGAGCAAATAAATAATAAATAATTTATACTTGGCCTTCGGACAAGATCAAAATGTAGCATCTGTTCCGGCAGATACTGCAAGCAAAGACCATATGTGAGGGCGACTCCAAATATAAGACCTAGGTCAATGTATGGGAAACCCTTCATACCAATTGTCACTATCCAGCTCCCCTACTCCCCGGGAAGTTGGTTCCCATTTCCCCTTCACTCCTCACATTAAAATCGGCCTTGTGCCTAATTTGCTCAGTGGGGGAGCAAATATATACCTGACCTTCGGGACAAGATCACAGCGTAGTATCTGTTCTTCATATGCTGCACTTCAATTTCTTGTCCTCTGTCAGTGGAGGAAAAATCCTTCACGACTGAGACAATTTTTATTTTTGTTCCTTTTCTCCACGTTAAAAAACGACCCTGGTGTCTAACTCTGTCCCGTGTGGAGGCATTGTAAATAGGAATATATGTATTATCGTCTCCACATTTAGTGTATTCTAATATGAAGGAAATAGTAAAACTATAAACGGGGGGTAAAATACCAGACTGGTAAACTTGCACAGTCTACTCATCTCTTGTCGCAGATGGGCCCTTCATGGACTGTGGTAGTCCAACCACCTAAACCGTCGAGATAAAGATATGCCATAGATAACACGAGATAACATCTGTTTCTGACCACAGTTCCCAATGATTGTGTTACGAATGCGCACAGCCACTTGGGAACGCTGATCATCTAGTTATAATGGTTGAAATCGCCCTAAACTCTAGAGCATAAACTGAAGAGCCATTGCTCAAAACAAAGATATATTATAAAAAAGGCTGACTGGAAAGCCATCATGGATCTCATTAGAGGTACGCATGGCGAAATACATTTTCACTTCCTGTATCGTATATGTCAGTGTTAAACTGGTGGTCTTTTTTGTAAAACCTGGAAGATTCGATTTCTTTACAAATACAACCTAATTTAAGCGGCTAATTTGTTTTGATTATATATACATATATATATATATATATACATAAATATATATATATATATATATATATATATATATATATATATATATATGTGTGTATATTTACAAATTGATCATTACTTAGTAAAGCCCAGAGGCCAATCGCTGATGAATGTTAATATAACTTTGGCCTTTTTTTCTCTGTTCTTCAGCATAGGTTCTAGAAGGCCTCCATTTAGCTTTTGTTTTTTTAGGGGGGCACTCTGTATGTACATTAGTCAAGGGGAGAATATCAGAAGTGTAAATATGATAAATTGGATTACTTCAGAGGAAAGGTTCATCAAGGACTTATTGTAGCTGGAAAGCAGGCAATCGGCAGAGAGTTCCACAGGTGGGCAGTTCTAAGAAAGAAGCCTTGTTCATGTAATCTACGTTTAGGTTTAGGCACGGATAACGAGTGGGGGAAATTATTGATAGTGTGTTCATCTAGACGAGTGTTTCTCATGAATGTTTCGCGCGGCAAGACCATAGATTTGAGCTTAGACGTGCACTTGGCATAATATAAGGATAAAGCAGAGAGAGAGAGAGAGAGAGAGAGAGAGAGAGAGAGAGAGAGAGAGACTCGCAGCGTCCCTTCTCTGGCGATATCATTTATATTTGTACACAAATTAAAACTGAACCGACTTTATTCTGAAAAAAAAAATGGTGACTGTATATTGGGAAACTGAACTGCAATTTAAACGTCAGCAGCTGTCACAAAACCGGTATTTACTATTGATAGGAGGATTAAACTTTTCACATGAAATAACGGTTTTAATCTTAAACTAGCGGCGATACCCGGCGTTGCCCGGGCGTTTGTAGGTGCGTGTTATGGGGGTGGGTTGGATTCAAACAAAAAGAAAACATGTTAAACTTCTTAAATTATCGGAAAAACAAAAACAAATTAAAAAAAAAAACAACAACGATAAGGAATCAATTTCGCTTTTTTTATACTGAAAAGCGAAACAAAGATACGATGAATGAAAAAAATCGCTAAAATAGTATATGTCGTCAAAATTAAAGATAGACGCTACCCCACTTCGAAACTCGTAGATATTATAATTTAAGTTTTAAGAATGAGTGACCCCATCGACTGCGCATCGTAAAAAAGCTTTGTCGGACGTACACAAAAAAGCACACACACGCAAACACACACATTTTCGCTTTTTATATTAGAAATGAGAGTGGGATTCCGGTATTGCCCGGGTATTTGGAGTTGTATGTGTTAGAGGGTAGATCAAAACAACCCCGTTCAAAAAAAAAAAGAAACGCGGGCCAGGTGTTTGTAGGTGTAAAAAAAATAGGAACGTAGGCTTGAACCCTTAAGACTTGGCGCGAAGGTGAATCGAAATGGAAAAGAACCCTGAGACCTAACCATCTCGGCTACGAGGGGAGAGGAAATTGAAAACCTCTTCAGTGTACTTTTATGAAGTGAAATTGACAGGTGCGTAAAAGTTAAGTCACGTGATGTTCTAACTTGAAACATGACGTGGCTGCAAGCCAGTTTTCGCTTTTTCATACTGAACAGCGTAACGAAAACGCGGCGATCGAAATGAAAAAAAAAATCAAAAATAGCGCTTACAAGTTTAGCAAATTAAAAATAGACCCGACCCCCGGTCATAACTCTTAAATATTATGATTTAGACATTATATAAAAAGTTTTAAGCAGTGAGCGCTCGAGAAGCCCGGCAAAAAAAATGCCTTTGATTAACATACAGAACTATGCACAAACACATACATTAACACACATTTTGGCTTTTATATACATATAGATGACCGGTATTTTTACAAGGACGTCACCACTTATCAAGTTTCCGAATACTGCTCCATTTAGAAGATCAAGAGCGACTGATAGGAGGGAATTAACATGCTCACACAAGTGTATTTGCATGGAGATATCCAATTGTAAAAGCGGTGCAATAAGAGCATTGCAGAGGGAGGAGATTACTTCTAAGCTTACTAGACTATCATGTGTGTACTATCAATACAAGTGGCCATACGAAAAGCGTATATAAATTATTGAACGCGCGTCATATGTAGATAGTCTCCATGCTCAATAATCAATCAAGATATAATAAGATGTGATTAATTTTTCTGTATCGTTTGATACATCTATATTAAAGAGAATGCGATACACTTCTTTCAATAGATCCGTTGCGTATAAGGCCTATCAATGGTACTATTTGGATTCATCAGACTAATGTTCTCCTCTTGAGTAGGATTTTCACCACTTTTCAGTCGATGCAACCTCAGACCTTCTTCAGGTGTATCTTGTCAAACTCGAGAATGTTTCTGTCGAACACGAGAATTTGGACGAAATTTAAAACGTGGGGGTAGCTTGCTCTTGTTCCATCAGAAATGTCTTAATAGAAGTCCTATGTAACTCGACAAAATTACAATTGCGAATTACTTTGGACTTTATCTAATCATGGCTGGCTGAAAGATCGGGTGCTGCCCTCGTGAAGTAAATAAAGAGTTTCGCTCGAAATTCCGTCCAAATCTGACTTTGACAGAAATATTCTCAAGATCGACAAGATAAACCTGTGGAGGCTCGGAGGTTACATCGTTGGAAAGGGTGTGACATTCGCAACAACAGTAGTTCGATGAATCCAAATGATAAGAATAACCAATCCTCACCGCAAAAATTCAGGAACCTCAAGGCCAGTCAAAATACCTTTATTCAGCCGATAGGCTACAGCGTCTAAGTAAATTAGCAGAGGATTATTTAAGAAAAATTAATTAACAAATAGCACATCTACATAAGTATATGTTTATATTAGAAATATTGCTTAGTGAATTAGAAAGCGGCAAACTTTAATCACGGCACTCCCGTATGTCTTTGCAATGAAGAGAGACACAGGAAATCGGTGTGCCTATTTGAAAGCGAGATTTTTGCAGGCTATTTTTTAGATGTACATGAATTGAAGCTATTTCATATAACTAACATGAACCAAACGATAACAAAACGCACGGTCCGTGTATATAAGTAATTATATAGAAGATAGCATTACAGTTATTAAAGTAGCCGTTTGCATATCTCGACTAGAAATAAATGCAGTCATAAATATTCATGGAAAAATTGTTACTCTCATTCTTTGTGTGTATTGATCACTTCAAGTATAAAAGGTTCGATG
>NC_136515.1:11088559-11151059 GCF_053919585.1 Euprymna scolopes
AATAAAAAAATGTTCTTCAAAATGACTAGATTCGGCATTAAATAACCTGAAAAGGGTTGATATGTCGTAGAACAGAAATAACCCATCTTTTCATTCGTAAATAAGCAAGTGCTGCTTAAGAGAACCTAAATCTCTCTGATGGTTGTGACTCCTAATACATCGCACATAATAGTCCTTATGCCCTTTATCTTGTGAGCCCTAGTAAAACGTAGCATATTTGCACAAACATAATAAACAAAGAGTACTAAATGACGTCAGACCTAAATCTCTATTAAAAATCTGGGAAAATGAGTGAATAAGAAATATAATTAAATAAATTATTCATTTGATACAACGTTAAAAAAGATTCCTTTGTTTCGCTTCTAACTTGAAGTTTTTTTTTACCGCCAAAGTTAATCAAGTAAAAACCGAGATATCATTGGTTAGAGTTCAGATTTTGCGTCGTGCCCCCTAGCGGCAATCATCGTATTCTGTCGAAGCAGCTAGTAATTGAGTTACCACGAAAGATCAAATCACTGACAGTGAAAAGGACAATCCGTTATTAATGACTATGAAAACGTATGAGAAAAGCAACAACATCGCGTGTCTAGTTTGTTTATTTATTGTTTAATCTATTGAGACATAAATAAAAGCAAACTGCTCATTATTCTTCCCAAAAAAGCAAATGATAAACTAGAAATAATGTGCATACGAACCAACTACAATAGCGCACAGAAAGAGCATAGTTTCGCAATGGACAAGTATATATATTTTCGCTCTGAGATGGGTATATACGCTGATGACACCACCCTCTATAGCATGCACGACAGGAAATCAAATGAACATATATCTAAAGAATTGGCAGAAACAGTAGAGGATGACCTCCACTCTGTAGTGGAATGGGGAGAAAAATGTATGATCACGTTCAATGCCGCCAAGACTAAACTAGTTTCATTCAATAATTACAAGAAACCTTTTCTACCACTTTTTCTGAGAGTACATCTTTCAAACACCTTGGTCTAACGTTCACAGGAAACATGAGTTGGAACAATTACATTGAAGGCATTGCCAGGGTCGCTGCAAAGCAGGTAGGCTCTCTCTACCGTGCTAGAAAATTACTGACACCCGAAAGTATCTTGCACGTCTATAAGGCCACCATTCGCCCATGTATGGAGTATTGCTGCCATATTTGGGCTGGTGCATCTGCTACTAGTCTCTTGCTCCTGGACAAGGTTCAAAAGAGAGTCGCCAATCTGATAGGCCCTGAACTGGCATCTAACCTTCAGCCTCTGCCTCATCGACGAAATGTTGCACCCTCTGCCTGTTCTACAAGTATTTTAATGGAGAATACTCTGACAAACTGCAAGCACTTGTGCTCCCACGACGTAAACCCCCTCGACAACCCCGACAGACAGCTAAATCTCACCCCACACAGTAGAGATCCCTAGATGTAAAATATATTTTTACTCCAATAATTTCTTCCCAGAACCGCTAGACTTTGGAATCCAATTCCATGTCCTTGCTTCCCAAACTGTACTGACGTGCAGAAGTTCAAGTGTTACGTGAGCAGGCATCTTGCTGCCCAAATCCCCACATAGTGCCCTAATAAATGTTACCCCTGATAGTAGCCTCCTACAGCAAAGTGGCAATGTGCCTTGTTTGGGATGAAAATGTTATTAATTATGCTTTATTTTTCATTTTGGAATCCTCCATCATTTGCTCGTTGCCATTCTGGTTTGTTTCATTACTACATTTTACGATAATAGCCAGGATTTAATAATAGTTGGACATTTTCCACTTTTCAGGCGAGCCAAAATTTATGCAGGTAATCTTAATTTATTGATAATCTCTAAAGGACATATGTTGACAGATAGGGAGAAGGGTGAAATTGTTACATTTCTTGCTGCAAAGAACTCTACATTGGAAATTTCGAAAATTTTGAAACGATATCATCGAACTGTGAAACGTTTCGTCATTGACGGACAAATATGGAAGAAAAAAGCATAAAATTGGAAGACCAAAGGTGACTTCACAACGAGATATTAGAAAAAATAGAGAGGAGTTTGCTAGCCATCCCCCACAGCACAAGCAAAACTATTTTCGACCATGCAGAAGTGTCTGGGATCTTTAAAAGGACCCGAAATCGGATTTTGAAACAGATAGCCGACCAGAGAAAGCAGACAAAATGTCCTCCTTTGAGTAATATAAACTGTCAGAAGACATTAGCATGGACCACTAAATATTTGAAAACCAATTTTCAAAATGTTCTCTTGACTGACGAGGCCAGAGCAACCCTCGACGGCCCCGACGGTTGGGCCAATGGATGGCTTCTAAAAGGCAATAACCCACGCTTGCGATTCAGACGTCAACAGGGAGGAGGAGGAGTGATGATTTGGGATGGTATTATTGGAAGTGAGATCGTTGGTTATGTTTTTGTCCCTGACTATGTCAAAATGAATTCTGTGAACTACTGCAAGTTTTTGGAAGCTAGGTTATTACCCTGTTGAATTCACAAAATGGTGCTCTCAACCAGAATCTAATAATCCAATAAGACAATGCCCCAAGCCATGCTTCTCGGTTCACAAAAGCTTGGCTTTAAGACAAGGGGGTCTCTGGTGAAAGTCTGATGGACTGGCAATCTCAGAGCCTGGATTTGGATCCGATAGAGAACCTCTGGTCGATTCTGAAGAGGAAGGTTTACGAAAACGGGCACCAATTCCATAGTAAAAAAGACATTTCGGCGAGAATCAAGAAGATATCTTCTGAAATCACACCTCAGTATGTGCATACATTAACATCCTCTGTTGAACGGATGCTGATTGTTTTAATTAAAAATGGAGGAAAGCGAATAAAGGGGTAAATAGTTACATAAATTTGTATTGTTCTGTTAATTGTTATTTGAGTAATAACTGTTGTTTTCTTGTAATATGTTATCAATATATGGTACTATAATCATGATGACACAATTTTTCTAATTATACCATGTTTTAAAATTGTATTTATAGCGGATAAATGAGTGTGTGCAAACTCTTTTAGTCCATATTCCTTCCTGAAATCATTTAAAGATACATACCCCCCAAACATGATTATTGTTTCCGTTTCTATGAATTTACTTCATATATTTGCATATCAAACAGTGAGTAACATAGTTATAATATTGGAAAATATTGAAGCATAAATTTATAAACTTATACAATTTGCAAACACTTTTGACTCACACTGTATAAGAATAAACTATTAGGGTTAAACATTCGTTGATAATTGTTCATTCCGGGCAACGCCGTGCCTCTATGCAAGTTTTTAATGATTTTTTTAAAATTTTATTTTGCTTTATTTCTTTTGATTCAAGATACAGTAAAGAGGACCTACAAAAAATAAAACTTTGTCGATCATAATATAAAATATTTTTTTATAACTACACTCTTGATGAAAAAATGGGTCAAACAATTTTCATAAATTTTATTGCACTAAAAGCTATATTGAACAAAGAGCAATTGAACCAGGAAAAAGGACTAATACTACAGAACAAGACATTTACTTTAGGAAATGCTTCAGATAGAATCGCATTCCCTTTTGATTTCTTTAAAAGATCAATCCTTTTAGACATTCTCTCAACAAAACTTACACACTGTAAAAAGTAGATGCTATTCCATTCGCTTTGTGCAGATTCCCACAGGTTGTTATTGTTCGAAAAAGTTTTTTTTGCGGTCAATGCAGAGGATATTAAGGACCAAATATTCACGGTTGGGATTCACCTGGATAAAATATAACATCAATTGAATTATCAGAAAAACAGATTTTCTTACTTTAGCAGTGTTTGCAAGTGGGATTATCATGTTGAAAAAATGTTCTGGGATATTCCCAGTTTCTGGATACTTGGTAACAGCTCTGTTTCTAATGATCAAATGTATACCTTTGCATTGATTGGCTTCTCACATCTAATAAGTTCCGCAACTCCTGCTGCAGAAAACGTTCCTCAAACCATTATTCCTCAATTCCCGTGTTAAACTGTCATTTTTGTGCAACGTCGAAAATCTTTCTCCAGTTCTTCGGTTGCACTGTTCGGGAGCATCAAGAGCATGACAAACCAGAAAAAATCTTGATTCATCTTACAAGAAAACATTCCTGCAGCAGTCTGCATGTTTCTTACAATAATACGAGAAAAATCTCTTTCTGGCATTAATGATCTTCTTAGAATAAAATGTTTTCTTTGGGCACCTTTTAGAATAAAATCCGATTTCTTTCATTCGTTTAGATATTGTATATCTAGAAAGAGAATTTCCAGGCCCTGTTCTGAATTCATATAGTTTAAAGCTGTTTAATTTTAAATATAATTTTGTTTTACTTCGTTTTTTTTTTCATTTGATTAAAGTAAACTAAGTTTTCTTTCGATCCTTCAAAACAGTTAATTTAAGCATGTGATCTTTCTTCAAAGTGAATGCTCTAGGGCGACCAGATCCAGATTTCCGTTTTATCAAGCGTTCGACTTTGAACCTTTGACATATTCGCTTCACTAGAGAAAGAGGTGTGCTCACATTTTTTGTTCTTAAAATATCAAAAATCTGCTTGTAAGTCATTTTGGACTGCCTTAATTCTGCAATTCACTTTTTAATATCTTCGCCAAGATGCGGTATTCCCATTTAAGATTATTTTTTTTTACAATTATATGATATATTAATAATGATCTGCCAGATAGAACTTGCATGGAAAATAATGAAAAATCGATTTCGTCCTTCTTTCACTCTTGGCCCATTTTGTTCTTCACGAGTGTGGACTTATGACACTGATAATCTCAGAAATAAATATATATGAAATAAGTCATGTATAACATCATTTGATCTCTTTTTGTATGACTTATTTTACAAAATGATGCATTAAGTGATGTGAAAATATATCTCCTTTATTAAGACACCAACCTCGTATCATTCATCAGGTTATGTTTATATTCAGCAGGTATCTTAAACTAGAGAACACGTATATTTTACCGAGGCTACGAGTTGGCGACACACCAATGTTAATTCCTAAGATTAAAGAAAATATAAATCTGACAAAAATCTACGTTGAAAAAAGCGTACGTCGAACGACGCATTAAAAAGTAAACAGTTGATTTTATTGAGTAATTACATTATTTTTATTCTGTCTACTTTAAATAAAATAATAAAAATTTCTAACTGCCCATAGCCTCTGAACCAACAACCAGCGTCTCCGCTATATTTAATAAATAATAATCGCCGGAAATTCACACAGATTTTCCAGTTCAACTAAACTGTTTAAGAGGTTAAGCACATAGGTGTGAATACGATGGAAGATTACCACGCCCGGAAATAAGGGGTAAATATCATCTAATTTGCTCATGGAGCGTGTTTAGTAGTCTATGACTCATCAGAGTTGCTGAATCGAGCGAGATCTAATTTCAAATGTTGGTTCGAAAAAGTCAAATTATATGAATTTCCACATTATTGAAAATAAACTCTCAAAGCGAAATTTAAAGGGGAAAATACAATGATGCAATATGCAAATAAACATCAAATTAAAATCAATTTTAGTTGCACATGAACATTAAATACCATTTGTTTGTTTTTTGATTAAAAGCATTATTTACGACTGCTTAGAAGGGCTCGGCATTCCTTGTTAAATTTTAAGCGGTGCATATTTCATATTTTCATTACAGAGGCAATTCCCTATTATTAGGTATGGGCGACAATGAGCGGACAAAGATAGGAGGACATAGTATTGAAAGCCGATTTATCAATTTTCTTTTGTAGGTTTCCGACTAATTTTTTGTTGTATTTGAAATAAATAGGACTAAACTTAATTTCCAAAAGGAAAAAAAAACTATTTGTACGCGAAAAAAAGTTAACCAATTTAGCTAAATTTTGAAGTTAAATGAGTTTATTGTAAAATTCCTTTTAAAGAAAAATATTAGTAAAGTAACGCCCTAAGATATTGAATCAAATTAAAAAAAGAACACGTTGTATGTAGAAAACATAAATTAATAAGCCCAAAAACCGAGTGATTCTGTCGTTCGCAAAACGCAACAAACTAAAATTTTGTAAACATGGAATATACGAAGGCACAAATTGAAAAGAATGTGAAAATGACGTAATGTAATTAAAAGGGAGACAGGGGGTGTTATAGTTGCCTTTTTCTAAGACGCGCATCCATACATTCGTATTCTGAACGTTTGCAAAACTTTTTTTCATTTTTTAATTTAATTATTTGTTCTATCTTCCTGTTTTAAAATTATATTTGTTTTAATTATTGTTCAATATTATATAAAAATTATGTTAAGCTGAAAGTTTCCCATTATTGTGAGTAAGGAAATCATTAAAATGTTGCATATAAAAATTATGCAAAATCTATGAGTAAACAAAAAAGAGAAATATTTTTGCTATTATAATTTTTTGTTAAAATATGATATAAACATTGCGTAATTCAATGGTAATATCGGTAGTTCGAGAAATTCATTTTTCTCCGAGTTATATCGAAATCATTAATACGGACTTTGGGGTGTTTTTTGGCAATGTACCTGTAAAAATTAAATAATCTTTTTTAAGATTGTTTTAATTTATTTTATTATTTATTATTATTTACAATTATCATTATTATTATTATTATTATTATTATTGTTTATTATTTATTTATTATTTACTTTATTTTAATAAAAAAGCAAAATTAAGAAAACCATAATTTTAATAAAGGTACTTTTTCTTAAAAAAAACTATTTCCACTAAGATTTAAATAAAAAAATACTAGGCTCATTATATTTCGTGATTATCATTTTATAAATACTAAAATTATCAAAAAACTTTGTTGATTTCCTTCTTTTTGGTGAATATTTAAGTAAAGGGAGGGGTCAGAATTTGTATACATTTTGAGCATCGGCATTTGTTTTGCCCGTACCTAACTATTACATTTTTATTGTACATGACGTATAATACTTATTTCAAAAGTTAAAAAATGTATTTGTTCCATCAGCTAGAATCGACACCAAAGTAATTATCCTTCAAGTCGCGCACTACATCGCTTGAACTATAAGCTGGCATCTGAGCAAGATTTAAAATTAAACAGCTTTAAGCTATACCTTTATTTATGCGTGCGCTACATTAATAGAAATAATTTATGCATGCGCTAAATTAATAGAAATAATGTATGCATGCGCTTTATTAAGAAAAATGCGTCGCTAAGTTCAAGTAAACATTTCGCATTTCAACCTGCCGAAATATTTCTGTTCGCAGTAAAACAAGGAGTTTTTTCCTGTTATAAACCATTATTGGTGTACGATTACTACAGGGTGTCCAAGAGTTCATTGAATAATTGTAAGTCTTTGTCATTTTACCATTAATGATTATGTTTTCTCTATTACAACTATTTTAAATAAAATATTTTGAAAATTAATTATGGATAATATAGCATTGAACAATGTAGGTAATTTGTGAAATTGCTTTATAAAAATCACGCAATGCTTTGGTGATAACATTATATTTCGCAATGGCAATGTCAAATGGCCACCACGTTCCCCATCCCTACTTTTTCTTGTTGTAATATGTTAAAAAAATACTCTACGTAAAGAAACCTGAAAGGCTGCAAGAATTTAAATAAAACATCAGGAACTAAATAATAGAGTTAAATCGAATTAGAGAGACTTTGCAAACTTCGCGAATAATGTTTTGGAAAGAGCACAAATATGCGAAACTGAAAATTGGCAACATTTAAAATACATTATTTTCATGAATAAAGAACATTTATTTTCTCGTTTCTTTTTAAAAATGTTCCCAATGTTAGTCAGATTGTTTTAAAGTACAGAAAATTATCGCCAAACATAAAAAAATACATATATTTAATTTCAAACCATTATTGTTACTCTTCCGATAACTTGAATGTCGTGTTTGTTTCAACGATATGTAGTCGTAGTTTACTTGGTAAATTCGATTTCTTAAGATGACGATTGAACAAGAATTGGGTCACGTTGGACTTTACGACGACCAAATTGTAGTCAGCTGCAAAGAACAAAAGCGAAGAAAGATTAACGGACGTACAGTTCTTAGACAGAAGCATTGTCCAAGGAATCTATGTTTAGATTTAAGCAAACATAAGGAGTGGCGAAAATTATTGATATTGTTTTAAGCTAGACGAGTGTTTCTTTTGAAGGTTGGTGAAGGAGGGTTAGCGATTGGAGCTCATACAAGCATTACCTATGAAAATAAGGATTAAGTGTAGGCATATTCGTAACGTCTTTTCCTTGGGAATAGGGGTGCGGAAAAGGGAAAAGTGCGATCCCTACTAGGCTATTTAAAACTCTATCAAGGCACAATTAGGTGTTTCCAGCAACTTCCGTCCGTATGTGGCAACAATACTACATCATTGAATGTACCTGGTTCTTATATAGGTAGAGAAGTTCATCAGCATTGAAATATCAACTGGATCGATACAAGGATTCCATTATCTTTCCAGCGACGTTGGCAACGGATTTGATGTTTGTTCCATTTCAGATGAGGAGTAAAAGACAAACCGAGAAGCTTGTCAAAACATTGAGCCTCACGAAGACCAGAGCCATTCATTTCATGCGAGATGGGGATTAGAGCGTTGATAATGTAACGTAGAAGCTTCATTTTAGATTCATTAAAAGCAATTTTTTTTTATTTTATAACATGCGTCTATATAATAAAATGCATAACATGTAACATACGTATGTAACTTTTACATGATTTAAATGTGGTTGGTGTTATAGAAGTTTCTGTCCGTGTAATGTAAATATAGGACATACCCGGCATAGTCCTTTTGTACATCCTGCCATCTTTGTGACAATCTGCCTCATTTTAGAAAAAAAAGGAAAAGTATATAGCTAAACTGGTCCGACGTGGTTAGCGAACTGGTTTTATGTTTATTTATTAAAGTAATTGTTAGAAATCATTCCACTGCTTTTTTGCTCCTTGAACAGTGACACACTAAGACAAATAACAACAAAACCCTATCTTTAACATTCAACACAACTTTTATTAGTTCTACTGTTGCAAATAGGAATGCTAATTTCCCCCTAAACCAGAGGTGTAAACAACCTGAAACGTAATAGTGTTTATCTTCACCACGAACTACTGACTGGTCCATCCGTCTTCAAGATATGAGTTTGCCGCCGTTGAAGGGGCCATTATTAAGCCTTCTGTTATGAAATAAGATTTATTCCTCGCACAGAGATGGTAGTCCAGAAGTTTATACTAAATATTCATGTAATGTCGGCAATTTCGACCAATAAAATATTCTTTAACGGACTTAAATAATTATCGGTAAGACTAATCATTTAGGCTTAATAAAAATCTTACGGAGGCAAACATGAAAAGACGCGCCAGGTTCCCCTGTCAAAACGTTGGAGTCCCAATCCTTCATCATGGCTGTATCTTCATGAACTTGATTAATTCCATACGATGCATGCGGCTGCTATTATTGGAAATGAATAAAATCGCCTAATCTCATTCTTCCAAAACAAATACAATGAGACGCATGATATAATTGTAAGATTTCTAACGCAATATAGCATTAATATTTTTCAGGGGCAAATTATGATTAGCAGACATCGGCTGATTTGTTTCAGGAAACTCGTCTTATAAAATCCATCACACTTTATAACGTGCAGCATGCATAATTTAATATCTTTCTTTTCATCAGGTACTGTTTGCTTGGACGTAATTATCTCAATATTTATAGTATGTCTTAAGAGAGAAAGATATATAAATGTATGCTGTTCTCAAATTTTTATTTCTCGGTTATAAAATACTTACCAAGTCTGCATTCTTTTTTAGTGTGTACGGCAATGGCTTCACTAACAATTAGTTTACACAAAGACAGCTAAAACCGCATTATAATTAAACTACAAGATTTTTCAAGAATTCCCTCTACTATTTTAAAGTCAGAAACTAAAACGTTAAAGAGCAAGGAAGACGGGAGGAGCGGTATTTTCTGCTCTGGCATATATTTGTCTACATAGTCATTGGCATTTTCAATGCACGTTTGCCAGCATCTTTTAATGACTTGCTCATATATTTCGTAGCGCGATTTTTCATTTATTTCTCTATCGACATTCTGAAAGCCACCTACCTATCCTGGCATCCACTGCATCAGCTTCGTAAATGTTAACATCGTATCTGAGCACGTTAATCGGTTAAATTTAGTGGAGGAATATAATGTAATACCTCTGATTCTGACATGGGTTCATGAGAGCTGTTGTTTCTTAGAGTCTCACACCTCAATATTTGCAAAATATGTTAAACTATACCGTCGCAAATGCATAGGTTCAACCACAATATGAACTGGAAACCAAATTGATCCATTAAGGAAAAATAAAAGTTGGGAGTAATTAGTTCTGTACTGTCAATCGTACAAGATGCCTTCAATAAGTTCCCAGGTTTTCATGTACAGACATTTAAAATTGTCGTAGATTCTTGAAAAAATCAGTCTGTTTTCATATGCATTTTATGAGATAACTGACCATATTTTATTTTATTTCTAAACGAACACCTAGACCAGGAATTGCGATGGATGTTCAAGAAGCATAATTGCCACAGCTGGTGAATGTCAAAAATACAATATGAATGTGAGCACATTTTAGATGAACGATATGCAAAAGAAAAAACTGTTTAAATGTCGATAAACAGTTACAGAACGTATGGCTATATTTTAACGGCTTTTGAACTATTTTGGTTATTCTAAAAGGCTTAAGGAAAACCTTAGACATGGTCGTTAAAAGACAGCTGACTAACGAGATTTTGACCTGAGCTATTGACATGTTCACACAATCTAACCTCCATGGTGCTTTCCAGAAGTTTTGGAACGGGAAACAAGTGTATTGCAGCCGGAGAAAATTTCCTCAAAAGGGTTCAGAGTATTATGTATGAACTATCAATAAAAGTGCCCGTACAACCAAAGTCTCCAATTTGATTTCAGTCACCTCCTTACTTTGGATCTATTTTTGTTCGATCAAAAATACCATTTAAACACATTAATTTTAAATATAGCGCATTTGATTTGCGTTCTACTTATAAGCGTATTTATTTTATAAAAAAAAATATTATATATTTAATCACTCTTTGATATATATATATGCATATATATATATATATATATATATATATATATATATATATATATATATATATATACTAGAAGATCTATCATGCGGAGCTTCGTATTAAACGTGCCATTTTATCTCTTAAATACGGAGGAAAAATGGAAAGAACTGAGATATGTTCATGCGGCTATAATTTTTTTAAATTCACTTCTTGTAATTAAAATAATACTCAAGCTGACATCGAATCCAAAGCCATAAGACAGTGAGTCAAGGAAAATATCAATCAGAGCCGTCATATTCATTAAAGATATTTTCAAAATTCCTGAAACAGTTGCCAAACAAATAAAAACTGAGGGCACGCAAGCACTAATGTGTTAATGTTACCACGTAGCAGTATATTTTACTGGCTAAATCCGATTAAAAGATTTCCCCATATCGGAATACCCTATATACCAAATCCTAAGTCTGGAGAATAAAATTCAGTTGAGTATATTATTTTATAAATACCCTCACAAACATCTCCACTTTTATAAATATTTATATTCGATATTTGATTTTTCAAATATTTCTTTCGTATACAATCATTTATTTTGTAGTAAAATGGTTAATGCCACATGGATGCCTAGAAAAATACTACAAAATATTTTTCATGGTTGAGTATTGAAAACATCTAGTAAATTATTTAACCTATTATAAAATTTATTTTTATGGATCCATATTTTTACAACATGGCGATTAGTAATGGAAAAATCACGCTGTGACTGCATTGTACAGAGAGAGCATGAAGTACTCCATAATTTTATATATGTTCGTTTTTAATCTCGTTTTAATTATTTACATATTGCTTTAAGAAATCAAGACATAAAATCTGTCCTGTAATCATAGGACTTGCGCTAAGCTTACATTCTCTCGTATAATATCTTACTGGGCTGTGGTATTTCTATAGTATCACAGCTCTATTTATAAAGATGGCGGAATCTCACCGAGTGACACACAACATGGCGACTAGTAAAAGGAAAATCACGCTGTGAGTGCATTGTACGGAGAGAGCATGAAGTCTGAACTACAAAACACGATGGCATTTACTTTGATCGCCTTGTCCGTGTGAAAATAAATGTATGTCTCTTCATTAACCATTGCGACTCGAGTGTGTAATCCCTATAAACTGTGCATTACCTAACACCACCTACTGTGTATATGTGTCTAGCTCGACATGTTCGTAGAAGCGGCACCGTCCAGTCCAGCGCAAACCCACATAACCAGAGTACTAATAATTAAATAATAAAATAACGGATACAGATGCTTGCCGTCATTTGAAGACAATTATATATATATATATATATATATATATATATATATATATATATATATATATATATAATCTTCAAGTATATATATATATATGTATATATATATATATATATATTATTTTCAATTTTATTATGTATGAATATATTATTATATATTTTTTTTTATTATGCTATTTTATATTTAGAAAAGCTGATAGGTTTGGTTAACTAATAGCCTGTCAATCTTTTCCTCTTTAATTCTATCTTGCCATCGTGTTGATTATTCACTAGTTGACATACCCGTTTTCAGGAGAGAACATAAGTGCAATATTTTGTTGTATTCATCTTTACTAATTAAACCTCAAAGAACTACGGCTTAGATAATTTTATAATACAAGATAACGTTTTACGTATATGTCCTCAATAAAACGGGAAATCATGATAAAATAAGGTGTTTCTTTCATAAAAAAGTGGTGTTAGTAATAATTTTATTTTTTATTTAAATCGGTAAATAGATTAACATATTATAAAAAATGTGTCTGATTTTGTCTGATGAGGATCACGTAGATTATGTGTATTTAGCAGACTACTGTTCTTATCTCGAGTGTCATTTTACCAACATCTCTGTCAATGTAACTTCCTCGCTTCTTTCAGGTGAATATTGTCGAAATCGGGAACGTTTCTGTCCAATTTTGGAATTGGGACAGAATTTTAATCGGAACCCTTTTATGTACTTCACAGGTGTAGCATGATCTTGTTTGCTCAGCCCTGACTGGATAGAGTTCCTTAATAATTGGCAATTTTATTTTCCTGAAGTCCATGGAAATATTCTCAACTTTGACAAGACAAACACGAAGAAAGGCAGAAATTACATCGACCAAACTGCTCTGAAGATTCCACTAATGATAAAAACAATAATCCGATTAATCCAAATAAGTAAAGTAGATTACGAATGTACGTTATCACAAAACAATTCTGCCAGTAATAAACGGCGAAGACTATTTTCCTAATATCATCAAGTTTTGGGGGAGGAAAGAAAAACGAATATGATCTGCCCTAAACCTAACCCTACCTCTAACCCTACTAATCTTCTCAAGTATTTTTTAAGTATAAGTTGAACGAAAGATATACTGTAGTACATGTTCCCTTTCATTAATATTATGCTCATAAGCCTTACCTTTTATGAAAGCCACCCACAGGATATGATAGCCCTTTAATAAACGTTTGTTTGTTCATGAGCATACTATTTTCCCTTGAGTTTCCTCCTCATAAAGCAGGGAGGAAGATGTGTACTCTTTTAACGATCGGCATCATATCGGGTGGGTTAACCGGACTTAAACCGTTCTCCTAAATAAACCTGTGAAATCGGTGTCGTGTGAGGCTATAGTGTTTTACATGAGAAATTCTTGCAGGTCCTACTATTTCGACCAGGCGAACAGTGCTCGTAGCGACAGTTATAGACTGCCCTTTCGCTTAAAGTATCAAGCAAAGAGGAAATCCTTAATTTGTGGCAGAATAGATGTGAATTGACAGAACGTAAAACACTTTATTAACAAACCAATGGTGCTCATGGCACAAGATGTTGAACAGAAGAGTCTAGAATCGACGTCATCACAAAGAGAAACTGACAATCCACTGTAGTGCTGCACACAGATTGTGACAAGCTATCGAAAACCTAGAAGATGTTTAATAATATCACCCCATATTTTTAAGTGGGGATGCTCGTATTCGTTTTAATATATGAAATGTGTAAGTTTTTATTTTTTTGTGTGAGTAATTGTATTTGCCGTTCAAAATCATCTCATCTTCCCATGATAGTTTTGTTAATTTTAATTAGGCACAGCCAAAACTGGGGTGGGGGCAGGTAAGTACTTTTTGACGGACCGTCTTTTTAAAAATCTACCAAAAATCAGGTAATTATCCGATCAATACGAAATTTTCAGCGATTATTAAGAGAAGAATGAACTTTATAACAGTGTACTAATTTTTCATAAACGATATGTATATATATATATATATATATATATATATATATATATATATATATATATATATATATATATATATTGCTTACAACCCTCCTTGTTTTGAGGAGGTACAAATATTCTTAAAATAATCATCTGAAACTGAACACAACATAGTGTGGTGTTTTAAGGGACAGAATTATAGATTTTAAAATATGCTTGCATACCGTATTTTGACGTCTGAATATAAGAACTTCGATTGTGTTTAATTATCCCGCTTTTGAGATTTGAAGTGTGAAATTCGGCGAATATGTTAAGTAAAATAATTAATTTAAGTTAAGCAAAACAAAAAAATATTTATACGAAAAAAGTCATTTTAAAATATTTGATAAATAAATAAACATTTTTTTTAGCGAGCCGAATAATGCGTGACCATTATTAAACAGGGCATGCTTTGAAGAATCGATTAAAAAAAATTCGATAAATATTGTGCCCTTTGTGTTAAAAATAGCATCATTTTTTCGATCCCGTTTGAAAACGTTTGTCGCCTTTCGACTACGGTGGACCAAACGCGCTGAAATAATTTTTTTTTATTCTGCTTTAAATTGCCCCCCCCCCCCCGATTTTGGGGAGCCTGGCCCCACACACATACACATTAAAAACCAAACTCATACAAATGGTCACCCATCTTGTACTGGCCAGCGTCAGCGTTAATAATACATTGAAATTTTCGTCACTGAAAAATAATTTTTGGGGGCCTGTTTGGTCTTCCATAGTTTGCTTTTTATCAAATGCAAACGTAAACATTGTCAATCTAGACTCTAGATCGACACGACGTAACTGGTTGCCTATATGAATAAGTGGAATTATTTGAAATCCAGGTACTTATATTATAATATTTTTGCATATTCTCTTAGAAAATCGTTCTAAATCTTAGTTAGCCAACAAATAAATTAATTATTTCAAAAACCTTTTTTCTTTAATATTTATGTACGTTTTTTGTGCAAGACAAAAATGCCAATTGTTAACTTTTTGGGAAAATTTAACATTTAAAATTTAATTAAAAATAGTAGGAAAAGTTTTACATTATTCTGTTTACTATATGATAAAAATCAGGGTTTTATCTTTCTGGAAAAAAATGTTACTCAGAAATAATGGATTTTAATAAATGTAATTTCGTTTTAAAAAACATAAAAACTAGATTTTTCGGCCTCATTTTAATTTATCATACCGCTATTCGAATTGCTGATGCAAACGTAACCGACGACATATACAGCCAAATTACAACACTACAACTTTGGATAAAATCCGCAGGACACTTGTCTAAACTGCGGCTAAAATTGTAAATCTCATCGACGGTAATGTAACGTAAACGTTATATGTAAACTCACAAGGTTTGTATTTTTAGATTGCTGGCAATGGTCCTGTTCTAATAAATTGGATTAGTAGAAAGCATAAGTTTTACAGCAGCGCGTTTCAGAACTCGCTGGTTAAAAATTATGTTACTTTCAGATACGATACTGCTCTTTGGATTTGTATATAACTGGCCAACAAGTAGATGATCTGTAAGATAAACGGTGTTATAAAACGATAATGGAATAATGTCAATTTGTCTTGGATAAAATTTGGTCGTTCTGATCAGGGATAAAGGAACGAAGCTGCAACATGTACACTCTCGGAATCCACACGTAGTATCAAGACAGCCGCAAGGTAAAAAAAAAAATAAACAGGTGAGAACAGAAAATGCTTATCCGCCTCGGTTTTAAATTAAAAAATATTATATAAAAAAACAGAAATAGAAAATCATTACTAAAGTAGGAAATTTTATTATAATGAAATACTAAATTACAGTGAATTCATTGAAATTCCTATTGCTAAAATCACTGCTTTACGACGTTTGATTTCGCTCAGTAAAAAGGTTTATGAGGGTAAATGGAAACACAACCGCGATGGCAGCTGACCAAGAACTTATTTACTTTAACGTGTAAACGACCACGATTAAATAAAATTGAATTCAGAAATGTATTCCTATAATATATGCAAATTTCTCATAGTGAATTATTTGTTTTACATTAGTTAGAGAGTAGGTTGGTTGTATTATGATCCGATTCGATATTTTTTTATAAAATACACATGACAAAAAATCTGTGAATAATGGTTTGTTAGGATCGCTAGTCTTTAATTGTCCTTGTTTTCGTAGCATTTATTGTTAAATAATTATGTAGTATAACTCTCGTCATAACAATATATTATTCCATTTATTTTAACAGTTTTGTTTGTTTTAACTGTTAGAAAAGTTAGGATGCTGGATTGGTTTCCGAATTTATTTCTCATGCGCATATCTTTAGATGCAGTTAAATCAGATGTATCAGTAAAAGAAATCCGAATGACAGAATATATATATATATATATATATATATATATATATATATATATATATATATATATATATATGTATATACATACATACATTATTTCTACTGCATCGCAGTAGATTACTAACTTTGAACCAACTAAACTCTTACAGACCCGATGTACTTTCTTTAAATTACAAATGTTTTTTATTCGTGAAGTGAAAGTGCAGTTTTATTCTGGAATCACTCTTTCTCCCTCACTCCCTTTGTTTCTCCTTCTGTTTCTCTTTCTCTCTATCATTCTCTTTCTGTATATATATATATATATATATATATATATATATATATATATATATATATATATATATATATATAATATCTACTGTTTGGCAGTAGGGTGACAGCGTCTTTATATTGATATCGAACGTCAAAATGCAAGTGTATGACTCTTCGAACCAACAAAACGTTTGATGAAACGCTAACAGAGGAAACAAAATAGCTTGACAGTATTTGTTCTTGATTAAAGTGGGATTCAATTATATATAGAAGAGAGTCTTGTAAAAAGTTTTGATTTCTTACAGACGAAACTGGAGATGTTACTGCAGTAATAATCTGATCTTGTAAAAAGCACAACGTCATAAACTTGTTGGCCATGTCTAACAGTGTATGCACGCACATGGTGTAATAAATAGTCTTTTTACATAGAAAATCCGCAACAGATTGTGCGTTTAACATATTGTTGCAAGTAGCATATATATATATATATATATATATATATATATATATATATATATATATATATGTATACATATATATATATATATAACTACTTCATTTACTCACATAAAATTAATATAGGAAGGTATATATTTATGCGTAAACTTTAAGTATTTACTTCAAAATTGCTCAATACGTAGGTATATCTAGTTAGTTATAAAATATATATGGCGATTAAGCTACACTGAAGATTACGCGTTTCATCCAATCTAGGACTGTTCAGGCTCATGCGCGAATTTTGTGGTTGTCTGTCGTTTTTATATACGAACCTTATATACAGAGTTTACTTAGCCAATCAGCTTTCTAGTATTCACCGCACTCTTCCTATCAGCCAATGAGCATGCGCTTACCGGACAAAGGCGTATTTGATCTCTGTTTGACCTGTTCGTTTGTGTGTGCTCTATTTAGCCTGGATATCTAGTTTCTTGACCTGTTTTACATCTAGACAGGGTTATTTTTTATGTTAGTTTATATATATATATATATATATATACATATGTACATATGTATATATGTGTGATATTTAATGTATATTCATTTTTATTTAATTTATTTATTTGTTTATTTTCTATTGTTTTTGTTAGTTTTAACATTATTTTGTATCGCTATACTTGAATAAATGCTAACCTGTGAACACAGTTGTTCGCTATATCTCTTCTACAGTTTAATAGATATTGGGGTTCTTTAAAGTACAGGGTAGCAAATCTTTCATGAAGGCATAATCTACATGGGCCGTTTAGCTCTCAACATCTGGTAGCTTGTCTTATTATTTTCCATTCGACAACCGGCGAATGTCCGCTTTCCTTGTGTTCCCAGTATTTATTTTCTAGCGTTGTTTTCATACGGTGCTTTTTATTGTTTAATGTACATGTGTGGTCATACAGAAGGTGTGTATATAAAAACGACAGACAACAACAAAAGCCGCGCATAAGCATGAAGTGTACTTGAGTGGATGAAACGCGGAATATTCAATGTAGCTTAATACCCATAAATGTTTTATAACTTACTATATATATATATATATATATATATATATATATATATATATATATAATCATCATCGGCGGTCACTCGTGTCCGAGTAAGACTGTCCTCCGTTGTGGCTTCTGTGGGTCCTCAGGTGAGCATAGAGCCCAATCCTAGACCCAATTTGTCTTGTGCAATTTGGGCAGATAAAGGTAGTGGTGGTGGGGTGGGGTGGGGTGTGTCTGGTTAATAATCTGTCCTACTGTGCTTGCGTTTATCCTCAGCAGCTTGATTTAGGTCACTACTATAAAGCGCAGCACCTTTGTGGACAGCGCTCCTCCATGCCAACCTGTTCCCAGCCACGTCCTTCCATGTCTCAAGGTCCATGTGAAACCGCTTTAGATTTGCTTTGATGTTGTCCTTATACCTCATCTTTTGGCCACCCTGGGCACGCTTTCCCTCAACAAGCTGAGAGTAGAAAATCTGTTTTGGGAGACGGAGATCCGGCATTCGGACAACATGACCAGTCCATCTGAGCTGGCGTTGAGCAACAGTAGCGGTGATAGTGGGAATGTCAGCCTCACTCAGGACGCTGTTGTTGGTGCGTCGGTCCTTCCAACTAATTCTGAGGATTTTTCGGAGGCATCTTTGGTGGTACGTCTCCAGGGTTTTTACGTGCCTCCTGTATGTGGTCCAGGCCTCCGATCCATAGAGAAGAGTGGGCAGCAAGACAGCTTTATATACCATGATTTTGGTCTTTGCCAGAAGGTCACGGTTCTCAAATACTCTCTTCCTTAGCCTTGATAAAGCCCCACTGGCACAGCTGAGACGGTGTTGTATTTCATCATCTATGTTGGCTTTTGATGATAGGATACTGCCTAGGTATGGGAAGTGGTCCACATTTTCCAGTCTAGCGTTGTCGATTGAGATGTTTGGGGGTGAGACTGGAGTACTGTTTGGTGGTGATTGATGGAGGATTTGGGGTTTTTTTTATATTAATTGTTAGTCCTAGCTGTTTGTACGCCCTCGTGAAGGCAACCAGTGTATACTGTAGGTCCTCTTCTGAGAGGGCTACAAGGGCGTTATCGTCTGCATACTGTGGCTCCATAATGGATATGGTGTTCGTTCGACCTTTGGCCCTAAATCTGTTGATGTTAAAAAGTCGCCCGTCAGTTCTGTACATAATCCGAACTCCATGGGGAAGATGTTTGTCCGTAAGATGGAGGATAGCAGTAATGAAGATGGAGAACAGGGTTGGGGCAATGACACATCCCTGTTTCACTCCCGTGTCAACCCTGAAGGGCTCTGTTTCATCTCCACTACTACTGAGGACTGTAGCTGACATATTGTCATGTAGCAGTCTCCGTACCCGAATGTACCTCTCTGGACATCCAAACCTTGCAAGAACCAGCCGAAGGGCTTGACGGTTCACAGAGTCAAAGGCTTTAGTAAGGTCTATAAAAGCCATGTATAATGGTAAATTTTGCTCCCTGCACTTTTCTTGAAGTTGACGAGCAGTGAAGATCATGTCCATCGTGCCTCTATTTGGTCGAAAACCACTTTGGGACTCGGGAAGGATGGTTTCTGCAAGGGGTGTAAGCCTGTTGGCCAAAACCCGAGCTAGGGCTTTCCCTGTGGTAGAGAGGAGAGAAATGCCCCGGTAGTTCCCACAGTTTGCCTTGTCTCCCTTCTTAAAGATGGATACCACTAGGCCATCTCTAAGTTGTGCAGGGATTTTCTCTTGTTCCCATATTTTGAGCAGCAGGGCATGGATGTGTCTGAGAAGATCAGGTCCGCCTTTCTTCAGGATTTCTGCTGGGGTTCCATCAGAACCAGCCGCCTTATTGTTTTTCATCTTCCTAATTGCATCCCGCACCTCTTCCAGACTGGGTGGTTCTCCCATGCTCTCAATTATGGGCTGTTGGGGGAGTTTTTCAAGGGCCTCCATCTCTGGAGTGGTGTCCCTGTTCAGAAGATCCTCGTAATGCTCTTTCCATCTATTTGTTATTTCTCCCTTTCCTTTACGCAGCGTGAGCCCATCCTTATACCAAAGTGGGGTCAGAGAACGGTAGCTGGCGCCGTATACCACTTTTGTGGCTTCAAAGAATCTTCTGGTGTCCCCAGAGTCAGCAAACTGCTGGATCTCCTGGGCCTTCTTCATCAACCAGAGGTTCTTCAGCTTCCTGACTGTTTATTGGACAGCCGCTTTAGCCTTGGCATGGGCAGCTCTTTTAACCTTGCAATTGATGTTATTCTGCCAGGTGATAAAAGTTTGCCTCTTGGTGTCTATAAGCTGTTGGATTTCAGTATCGTTTTCATCGTACCAATCCTGATGTTTCCGCTTTTTCTGCCCTAGGATGCTTATACTGGAATCCATGATCGCAGAAGACAGCTTGTCCCAGTGCTCTTCAGTGTCATGCGGATACTGCTTGGGCAGGTCCGCGCTAAGAGCCGCCTGGAGGTGTTGTTGGTAGGTGATATCGCCCAGCTGCTCGATGTTGAGCTTTGGTCGGCTCTGTCTTTTTTGCATCCTTTGCTTCCGCATTAAATGGATTGACATGATGGAGCGAATAAGACGGTGGTCGGTCCAACAATTGTCTGTACTGGTCATTGCCCTGGTGTTCAGCACATCACAGCGGTCTTTGGCACGGACAATGACATAGTCAATGAGGTGCCTGATTTTACTTCGAGGGTGCATCCATGATGTTTTGAATGCGTTTTTTTTTGTCGGAAAAGTGTGTTCGTGATGATCAGGTTATGTTCTGAGCACTTTGTCAGTAGGAGTGTACCATTTGAGTTAATGTCCCAACTCCTTCTCCTCCAAGCGTTCCTCTCCAGTACTGATGGTCTCGTCCCACTCTGGCATTGAAATCCCAAAGTAGGATTATCTTGTCCCCCCTGTGGGGCCCCGGATAAAATGGTGTCAAGGTCAGCATAAAAGGTCTCCTTTATTTCATCATGTGCATCAAGTGTTGGAGCATACGCACTAATCACAGTGGCCATTTGGCTGCCCGCAAGCATCAGGCGCATGGTCATTAGGCGTTCGTTGATGCCAACAGGGGGCTCATTGAGGTGGCGGATGAGGCTGTTCTTTATAGCAAAGCCCACGCCATGGATACGCGGCTCTTCCGCAGGCCTTCCTTTCCAAAAGAAGGTGTACCCGCCTTTCTCCTCCCGCAGCTGCCCGTCGTCAGCCAGTCGGGTTTCAGAGAGCGCAGCTATGTCAATCTGGAACCTCCTTAGCTCTCTTGAGATAATGGCAGTTCTTCTTTCGGGTCGATCACTTGTTTTGTTGTCCATGAGGGTCCTCACATTCCAGGTTCCAAAATATATGCATAAGTTTTCTTTCTTTTTCCGACCGCATGGTGGTGATCCCTCTGGATGCGGTAGTCCAGACAGGTTTTTTTGAGGCAGGCTATTTTTAGGGGTACCTTTTCTAACCCCCCTCCCCTACTGGGGTGAGCAGAGTGGATCCTAAACAGGGCTGCTCAGTCATGGATGCAGCTGCCGAAAAACTCTTTCTGCCTCGGTCCGTGAGGTTAGCGACTGAATCTGGCACCCACCGCCTATGTGCCAGGTTGCAGCTAGGAGCTGCCACACTACACTGTCCTGCTCCCGTCACCACTTCCTGGTCGCCACAGGACATTTTCTATCCGGGAATTAAGGGAGAGCTCTCTCTGCCTCAGTCCGGGAGCTTAATGACTAAAACTGTCACAAGACTTTTCCATCCATGATGTAGAGTAGGATGTGTTCCCTTTCGGGAGAACGCCTGCGCGTGATGTCTTTTAACGTGGGGAGACTGATGCGCCTGCAGCCACCACACGGTCCCTTGGCAGAGGAGGGCCTGATTCCAATGGCATGGAGAACCACGACGACTGGAGACTCTTTTCTGTTGCAGCCTTCATCCGCCTTCAGTGCCGTTGTGTCATTATTGTCATCATCCGCCGCATCTGCCGTTGAGGTCTTTTGGATCACTCTTTGTCTGGAATCTCCCCTTCAACCTTACCGTCATGGGTGGCCCTACCAGGAGCCTAGGCTCCGGACGGCATCGCTCTCAGGTTCATCGGAACACACAAGGTTCTCCACCACGACAAGGTGGCGATCCAGGGAGAACATATATATAATATATATATATATATATATATATATATATATATATATATATATATATATTTACATTGTAAGTTTAATATATATATATATATATATATATATATATATTATATATATATATTAAACTTACAATGTAAACCATAAACTAATAAAGTACTTATTCCAAGAAGATCAGGCACTTATTCCTACTTGTCAGTAAAAATATTCGATATTTTCTTTCTGCAAGGATGGCGAAAAATCATTGAGTTTAATAAAGTTACTATCATGCCGCCTGGCATACACACACACACACACACACACACATATATATATATATATATATATATATATATATATATATATATATATATATACATACATTATTTTTTAAAGTATAATTATCCACTGACACGTGTTTCATCGTCCACGACTCATCAGAGTGGCTGAATCTAGCGAGATTCGAATTCGGCACCTCGTGATAAGAAGCCTAAACCTCTACCACGCGGCTAACCTCGCCGGACTATTAAATGTATCACTTTTACGTAGATGTTTTTATTTGTTTTTGTTAGCGATACTTTCTTGAATGAATTCAAGTATTTATACGAAAGTTAATTTTTACCTAAATACTTGTTGGGAACAATTTTCCCATTGACCAATCTGGTACCCCCTTTAATGACCAGTTTTTTTGTGATCTTTGAAAAGTGTTCTCAAACCTCGTAAAACAGTTTACAAATTAATAATAACCGAAAGCCGATAAATACTAATTTTGACAATTTGGATCACTAGTTTCCGCTTTTCCCAAATTAAAATTATTTTTTATGTTTGAATACTATATATACAAAATGTCATGTCTGTAGATGACAGAAATTCGTTGAGTATCTAGGTTGAGAAGTCTCCTTACAAATAATTTCTCTTTTATAGATATATAGATCGATATTGTTCACATACCCTATCATTCTGGAAAAACAACGTGAATTAGTAAACGCGGTGAAAGGCTCGGATATGTGCCTCACAATCCATCACGCTGCTCATTAAACACCTGTGTTTAAATTCAGAAAAGTATTCCCATACAATAGGCCAATTCCCCATCGGGAATTATTTTGTTTTTACATTAGTAGCTGTTTTGCTTTATAGACAATTAAATTAACAAAACTACTAATTTTATTTGTTGTCGATTTTACCTTGTTCGACCTTGATAAGATTTAATTAACTAACAAGATAAAATAATCTCCGTTTTATAAATAAAGTATTATACAGTGGAATGAATGAAATAATTGATTTTCGTCCGATTATTGTGATTCTAATCTTTATACGATAAAAGAAAATTAGTTCTCCACAACAAATCACGAGTTTTGTCTTGTTGATGGATGTAAGATTATATTTTCCCTCTCA
Organism: Euprymna scolopes; assembly: GCF_053919585.1. NCBI lineage: Eukaryota > Metazoa > Mollusca > Cephalopoda > Sepiida > Sepiolidae > Euprymna > Euprymna scolopes. Next base: position 11,112,435 of record NC_136515.1, read on the forward strand.
CTCTCTCTTTGTCTTGCTCCCTCTCTCTCTCTCTCTCTATCTCTCTCTTTATATATATATATATATATATATATATATATATATATATATATGGGGGTGCATATATGTAATCTTATGTAATTATATATATATATATATATATATATATATATATATATATTCAAATTTCTTATAAAAAGAAGTATTTTTCAAATAAAAATGTATAGTTTGATCCAAAGAGTACAATAATTAAAGCAATTTCCTTAGTCCATTGGGTTTTAATGTAAGTATATCTCAGAAGTAAACCACTAGTAAAATATAAATATTGGTTCCAAATTATTTCGCTAAAAACACATAAAGAGCAACTATTAAAGAGTGACTTCCTTTAAGAGACACATAAGTAATGAGTGTCAAAGAAAATAAAAAAAAAGTTTATTATAATTGGTACCCCAAAAAAGTATGAATCTTTGAAATAATTAGAATGGAAGTATTATATTGTGTAAATATTATAAGAGTGTTGCTAAAAACGAAATGTCGTTGGCAAGGCAGTTTGTGAATATTATTATTCCTTTTCCAATTTTTGGTAGTACTAGGCAGCAGTAACATGTTCTTTTTATACATTTTAAAAAATGATCATGGATGAAGATCAATTTGTTAAAAACCATGATAAAAATGGGTGTTTACTTTCACACATGCTTAAGACCATCAAAACATTACAAATTAAATTTCGTCTCATCAGACCATTACACATGGTTCGAGGAATCGAGGGCTTGGTTGACATATTTTAGCAACCTGTTTGCTGGCATTCTCATGTATTGCCTGAAAAAGAAGATTCCACTCGGGGTGACAGCCATGCTCAGCATTTTAAGGAGTACAAAGTTTAGATCGTCGTGCCTACAGTCAAGCATGGCGGTGGGAATGTCACGGTCTGGGTATGTTCTAAGACATATCAAAATTCATACATATTTTCATATGAAACATAGGTACATACACATAAATATAAATTGTATATATGAATATATATATATATATATATATATATATAGATTATATGTAAAAATTCTAAACCTGAAATGGGGATTATCCTTGTACCAATAAAACGATAATCTATAAACATTACTTGCCACTAATACAACACTAAAACTAACTATAACCTCCTTACAAGGTTGTCCCGAACTTAATATAAATATAGACACCGAATTTTAAAAATTATTTTTTACAAAAAATCAATCATCAGGAAATAAAGGAATTTAGGAAGCCAACAAATAGGATATATTATATATATATTTTTAAATTGCTAAGGGCTCCGACGAGAAACTTCACATAACTCTGTTCTTAAATAAGGATACGAAAATTAGGGGATACATTAACATTTAAATGGTCTTTTCCGTAACCACAACCAAGGTTTCTCGCATATTTTCCCGTTAGGGACCCTCCCTCTATTTATTTCTATTAAAAAAATGCTACATTGCCAAAAGTGTGTTCATTCATAAAGTCTGAAGAAATACTGGTTTTTGAAAATTTTCAAACGATATAATGCTTGAAACTTTCGAAGTGGGCATTGAAACAATTGGAACATAAAATGAAATACACTTTTCGTTGCCATCAACACCTTGTCTTGAAGTCTTTGCACAGACAATATATTAATATATATATATATATATATATATATATATATATATATATATATATATATATATGTATGTATATATATATATATTATACAAATGTAAGGAAACGATATCAGTTTCCCAATTAATTATTATCCTTTTTAATTATAATTGTATCCTATTGTGTATTAAAAGACTCTCTTGTAACTAGATAAAAAGAAAATAATAAGTTTTTAGTGTAAGTAATACAAATTCTGATATTTTATAAAGACAACGGAAACATGAAGAACTCAAATAACGGAAAGACTAATACTTTTTATTTATAATTTTGTTAAAAATATTGCAATCGCATACGTAGGTGACTCTTTACAAGACGGCTGTTTGATCAATACGGTATCTGCTCTTAAAACTTGGAATTTTATTCTAGACGGTTATTATCAATGTGGTAGGTTCAATTAATTATAAGTCATGAATTACAACCCCAACAATAATCGTAAGAAAATCGTCACATATCAGCTGAACTTAAATAAAATGTATGACCATCAAACCTATTCTGGACATAGCACACGACCCGCTTCGCAACTAGTGAGGGTTTGGCGCGTCCGTCGCCTACAAACTCTTGCACATAATAGAAATTAACTCATCCGAATTCAGCTGCGCAGATGTATTTATGAATTCGAATCCGTTCAAGACTTTAAGGATATATGCATCAGGACGAACAATGTGTTTGTTTTTTAGAAACAAAAAATATTCGTTAACAAAGTTTCTTTGTTTGTTACTCGTTATACTCCTTAAAGAAAAATACATTGTTAAGTAGAGTGTTCCAAACGATACACACATTGACTCTTTCATATCTAAAGCAAAAGATATGTGATAAGTGTTTTAGTTGGATAAACATGTCTGCTGTTTCTCTCATAACTATTGCAAACCGGATATCTTCAGGACGTTTAATCGCAGTGCACTATCTGGAATCTTAAAAACATTTTTTTTTCGTTTTTTTAATATACATATTACCTAAAAACGTGTAATATAGCGAAATTATTATTGATTTAAATATGAACAGTGGTGTTGTTTAACGGCAATACGGCGTCTAAAAAACTATGGTTTATCCACATAAGTTTTACCAATCAAAACAGCGCTTGTCTCCCAATACATAGATTCAGCAATTCTGATGAGTCGTGGACGACGACACGCGTGTCAGTGGATAATTATATTTTAAAAATAATATATATATATATATATATATATATATATATATATTCTCATATATATATATATTCTCATATATATATATGCTCATATATATACACTTGTGCCCGATATTATTCATACCCCTCGGATCTTTGAGATTTCTATAAGAATATTGCTCAAACCAGAAGATAGACAATATTAAAGGGATTTCAAACAATAAATCAAGCATAAGCATTTAATTTAAACTCAACAAATAAATAAATTATGCAAGTTTGAAACATTATACTAAGAAAAACAATAATGGCACTAGTTCAAAATTACTCATACCTTTCTTACTAATAGTCAATAGAATGCCCTTTATTCTTAATAACTGCCTGTAACCGTTTTGGATATTTATCAACAAGATTTTTACAAGCATCAACACTGATTTTTGACCATTCTTCAATGCAGTAGTTCTCCAAATCCCTCAAATTTCTAGGTTTCCGCTTTTTAACCTCAGTTTTCAATATGTGCCAGAGGTTTTCGATAGGGTTCAGGTCGGGACTCTGGCTAGGCCATTCCAGAACATTAATGTGATTATCCTCAAACCATTTCTTGACTATTTTGGCAGTATGTTTTGGATCATTATCCTGTTGAAGGACCCAGTTTGGTCCTAAATGGAGCTTCTCCGCACCCTGTATAATGTTTTTCTGGAGTATCTCCAAATATTGCTCCTTCTTCATGGTTCCATCTATCTTGACCAAACTACCTGGACCACTAGCCGAAAAAGAGCCCCAAAACATTAGGCTACCACCACCATGTTTCACCGTGGGTATGGTGTTCTTTGGGTTGTAAGCTTCTCCTTTCTTCCTCCAAACGTAAGAAGCATCCATATGGCCAAACAATTCAATTTTTGTTTCGTCAGTCCACAAAATACTTGAGAAAACAGACTCTGGAGAATACACATGGGTCCTAGCAAACTTTAGACGTGCTGCAAGGCGTTTTCCGGTGTGCAATGGAGTCCTTCTTGGTCTTCTTCCTTTCAGACCATTTTCATGCAGAGTCCTTTGCAATGTTTGCCTTGATATTTTTATGCCAGAAGACTCCAGATTTTCTAAAATGTCCTTAGTAGTGGTGGTTGGATTTGCATTAACACTTCTTACAATATTCCTGGTGGCTCTAGCTGACAGTTTCCTTTTCCTTCCTCTGCCAATCAAGTTGTTTGTTGTGTGGTGGCTCTGGAATTTTTTGATGATGCTCTGTACTGTTGCTGTAGGGACCTCAAATTTCTTGGAAATTGACTTGTAACCTAAACCATCCTTATATGAATACACAATTTTAGTCCTAAGATCATTACTAAGCTCTTTTTTTATTCCCCATTCTAATAATTTTTATTCTTTTTTTGGTTTTCAGTTGATATCATTTTAATTTCTGAAAAATGCAAAAAACGAAATGAAATTAATCAAAGGTTGTATAAAAGCATTCAAAATAAGAATCAAACAGGAAACAAACGGTCAGAAACTCGATTAATACTGAAAAAATAAGGGGGTATGATTATTTTTGAACATTGCAGATTTTATAAATAGCTGTATATTTCTTTTATTACAAGTATTCCGAGATTTTAAAATGACGAAAATGATCAGAATAGGTTTATTAAGAATATGTATCAATATGGACGTAAACAATAAATTCTTACAAAGTTACACCTAATAAACTCAATTTTCAAGAGGGGGTATGAATTATATCGGGCACAAGTGTATATATATATATATATATATATATATATATATATATATATATATATATATATATATATATATATATATATATGATATAGTGTTATAATGGAATAATTCCAGGAGGAAATCCGGGTATGCTGTGGTAAACAGAGCAATAACATAAAAATATAACACGGAAATTACATGTCGATGCAATAATTTATTACAACCTCATGGTATTTTCAAGCATCTAAACTAGACAATTACTTTTTTGATACTGAAATAAATAAAGAAAAAGAATCGGGCCTCGACCGTCAAAAAACCAGAGGGGGTGGTAGTAGCAATCCACGTAATACATTTTATAGAGAGGGTGGGAGGGATTAAAAAAAAACACACAATAAGAACATTATGACACTTTTAACGGCTGTCCAGTAGCTCGACGTAACAACAGACACACACACACACACACGCGCGCAACACACACACATACACACACACGCCCCTAAATATGCACGTTCTTACACGTAAACGCCTTGACACGCGTTTACTAACCTAGGAAGAAGAGGGAGAAATATACGGTTATAGAGAGAAGGAAATAAAATAAACTGCGCGTAAGGGAAAGAGAAGAAGAGAGAATAAAGAAGAGAGTGACCATACGCTGCCTGTCATATGGTTTGATTAGTCTAGTATCTCTGATAAAGAGAAGGGAAAGAAAATTGAGGTTATACGCGCGTCATAGAGTTAATTGAATCTGTGAAAGTAAGTCTATTAAAAGATGAATACAAAAAATGATATACAAAGGTTTAAAACAATCTGTATGTTATCATGTTAAAATTAGTTAGAAGTAAATATTATCTTATAATACATTTAAATATTGTATTTGTAATATATTACTATGAATTCAAAAAATTGAGTCTTATGTAGTTAATATTTTATATATTTTCATGTAATTAATTTTATTGGTGATTATAGCGGTCGTTGTAATTTTGCTCACTAATATTTCACTTTCTAATTGATTAAGATGCAATTGCATTATTAGTCGATCCCAATTCCATAGGACGTATATAGTTCCGGTTAATATATATATATATATATATATATATATATATATATATATATATATATATATATATATATACTTTATTCTTCCGTTATTAAACGCGTGTACAGGCATTTACGTGTAAGAACGTGCATATTTAGGGGCGTGTATGTGGGGGTATATGTGTGGGTGTGTGTTGTGTGTGTGTGTGTGTCTTGTTACGTCGATCTACCGGACAGTCATTATAAGTGGCATAATGTTCTTGTTTTTTTTTTTTAAATCCCTCCAACCCTCTCTATAAAATGTATTAAGTGGATTGCTATTACCACCCCCTCTGGTTTTTTGACTCTCGAGCCACGATTCATTTTCTTTCTTTATTTCAGTATCAAAAATGTAATTGTCTAGTTTAGATGCTTGAAAATACCATAAGGTTGAAATAAATTATTGCATCGACAATTATGTAATTTCCGTGGTATATATTATATATATATATATATATATATATATATATGTATGTATATATGTGTGTTTATCGTCGGCAACAGTTCGTCAAGGAAGACGGTGTTGTAGCCCTAGAGTGGATGTCCAACTCCACAATTCACAATTACAGTCCCTGGTGCACCTGGTCTAAACGCAGGTGGATTGCTGCTCAAACTGCTGATCATGATAGACCTCGTATAGCTCTTAACATGAATTGGTTCCTTATGCTGTCAGTAATCAAACAGGGCGATTGCCAGCGAGGCTTTACCATGCGCGAATGGTGACTTATGTCCCTCTTGCAACATTTAAAAGCCTATCATATAGCAATAAGCTTTGTTCATGGAAACTTGGGTTAGGTTAGCGCACAGATAACGAGTAGGGACAATTATTAATAGTTTTTTCAGCTAGACAAGTGTTTCCTGTGAAAGTTTAGAGATGGGGGGGCTATAGACCGAAGCTCAGTCGAGCACTTGCCATGAAAACACCGCTAAAGCAGAGACAAATTCGGAGCATCTCTTCTGTGAGATAGAGTTTGCAGGAAAGAGAAAAGAACATCTCCTAAGAGGCTACAAATCTATTTTGCACTCTATCAAGGCAGAACAAGTCCTTTCTAGCAGCTCCTGTCAAGATGTGGCAACAGTACTCCATCTTTGGACGGACATGGCTTTCATATAGATAGAGAAAAGTATACGCAGTGAGATATCTATTGCAGCGATAGAAGGATCCCACCATTTTTTCCAACGGCCTTGGCAACAAATTTGATGTACGTGTTCCATTTCAGATCAGAGGTAAAGCCCAAACCTAGAAATTTGTCAAAACATAAGGCCCCCAATCCATTCATTTCAATTGTTGCAAGAATTGATGATGTAAATATAAAAGCGTGGTTTTAGATGTATAATTAGTAGCCCACCACTCCTTTCCCCATTGTACCACGTACTCAAGATAAAAGGAGAGATACGGAGAGAACTTGACCGTTTTCGGTCTTAGATGTTCTAATAATAATAGTAAGGTGTGTTTTTATCGTTCCTGCAAGTTAAGTGGAATCAATACTGACGCATATTATTTTTATAGAAATCAATTTCAATAACGATTAAATATTAATTGTAAAGAGACAGAAACAATAGTTTTGTACGAAACCAGAAAATCTGAAATCAAAAAAGAATTAAAAAAAAAAAAACGAATCTAAGCATACCTACATTTTTAAAAGAACATACAAATGAGTTGAAAGAGTTGAACAGCAGCGTAAATGTTTAACTAAACTTACGTTGCCAAATTTCAAAAAAGATACACGTCAAGCTACACCCACTATATACAATTTACCCGACTTTCTATCGTTACTAAACCTAAGCGCAAGTTCTATAATCCAAGCTTATTTCCCATAACTGTTTGTGTTTGGAACATTGTTGAGCTGGCCTGCTTCTCAGTCGAGTACAACAGAAAGACCTTCAAATCTAACGTAAAAAATGTATTTTTTTGCCGCCCCTAAAATAATAAATTCGACCTAATTTAATTCATACGAATTACTATACTACCACCTTACATTCGTTAACCCTTATCCTCAAGTCGCTTCTTCGACTCACTAAGCGATGAATACAAAGTAAACACACAAAACAATAATTTATATTTTGGTGTTACATATTCAGGTTTGATTTTCTTGGTAGATTCGATTGAAATAGTATAAACCAAAACTGTTGCACATTTCTGATGGATTCTTGGTGAATAAGCAAGTTACAAAGTGAATAGTTATTGTGCGAAGTTGCAATGCTGAAAGAATTTGGCATACTTTGTTAAAATTCATTTGGATAACGTTATAAAATATACCGAATTATTAGATGAATATATGCGCGCAAATATATTATCTTTAAAGTATGTAATTGAATTTGACTCGTCGATTACTGATTTCACTCCTTTACTTTCTTCCAGTAATGATTATGAAACAAAACGAGGACATCAACATTTACGGAAACCCCAGAAGAATAAAAGTAATTTTTTTATCATTTTTATTTAATTACATAGGCGCGTTTTCTTTATTTCTTTAAATTAATATTTAAGATAAAATACCGTTCGGCATGCAATATAGAAATTAAGTTAATTTGAATTTTTTTGACACTTCAGGATTTGATATTGACATTGATGAATGATAAGTAATTATTTCACCGATGACATTCTGTATTTGTCCATCTGTGATACCAAGGGAATCGTTGCATTTTCTGATTTTCTAATTTCAAACCGTATAAGTTTAGCTTCTGATTCAGGGAGATACGTCCAAGTTGCACTATGAGCTACTGCTTTCGCTAGTATGTGGATGATTATATATATATATATATATATATATATATATATATATATATGTATAAGGCATAAGCCTGACACATTCGCTCGAGAATGAAACGCAGAATAAGCTTTGTAGCTTAACTACCATATACATTTTCATAAGTTATTACTATACATATATATGTGTGTGTGTGTGCCTGTATATATATATATATATATATATATATATATATATATATATATATATATATATATATACATGTCTATTTCGTAATATTGATCGATAGGTCACACTTCGCTTTTGAATACACATACAATCACATAACACACACACGCGCCCATATATATATATATATATATATACATATATATATATATATATATGTATATATATGTATAAGGGGGGAGAGTAAGTTGGCGATAAAAAAGGAAACAAAGAAGTTAACTGTTCATGAAAGATTTTTTTTATCTGAACGAATGTATTTTAGAATACAAAACACCATTACAAATATTTTAAAATATTTGAAAAGATTTGAAACTTATATTTGATGTAAGCAGAAATAATATAAACCAAACAGTTCTCTCGTAAACAAACATCTTCTTTCACATACACATGAACCTGTAACAATAATTTGCAATACACTTAAGAAAATCAGAATTCCCGTCATGCAAAGCAACTCGCAGGCTATAAAACAAACATTAAAACAACAAAACACCCCCAAACAAACCAATTACCAAGGCAAGAATATTCACTGTAGGCGGCAAACACTGCCTTCATATAGACGCTGGCAAAACCCAACGAAGATTAGAGAAGTCTCAATGACCATAAAAATGATAAAAGAAATAAAAATTTTCTGAATGCATTATTCTCTCATTCATTGCAGCACAATCATACTTTTAATGGCAACACATCTAAAATAGTAAAATTCATTGCAAATAAACTTGAAGACTTGTGAAATAAACGCTCATTGCAAATTCAATACAATTCAAGCATTTATTTTAATGCAAGTTTCTATAAAATATCATCATTTATATTTGAAAAAATCCTATTAAAAGCACATTTAAAAAAAAAAAATTAGACATTGGTTAACTCTCTCGTACAATAGAAATCATAATCGATACTAATTAATACATTTAATCAGTCAATAAATTACATGACAAAAATAAACTCATTAATTTCAGATACATATCCATATTTGAATTTTAACATACATGTTTCTTCCGAAAAATGCATTGCATCATACATTATAAGTATATTAACAGTTATATGCCACTTTATAAAAAAAAATAACATGCTTTCCAAACGCTATGCCGTTGTTTTTTTTTATTTCCTACGATTTTTCTCACTTCTGAATTAAAACAAGGTTATACATTTCATTACATACAAAATAAATTTTCAAATATTGTTCATGGTGTTTTATTTTCTTAATTTAATTCCTCTACAAGAAGTCTCATTCTTCCATATAAAGTCCTGCAATATAGAGTTATGTTCTTTATTATTTCTCTATTTCGTCGAAATACTATTTACACTATTCCCATCATCATCATCATCATCATCATCATCATCATCATCATCATCATCATCATCATCATCATCATCTTTCTCTCTTTCTCTCTTTCTCTCTCTCTCTGTATATATATGTATGTATGTATATATATATATATATATATATATATATATATATATATATATATATATATATATACGTATGTATATCCTTAATTAAACTCAAGATATTATAATTACTGAAATTTCGATGTAATCCAATTATATTGACCCCCTTCTTAATCAACCAAATAGGAAGGTTTGAAAAGAAATAGCATCTTAACTATTATGAACACGAGTTTCGATTTATAGGAAATCTATTCTATTCAATGGTATGAATATATTCTCGATATACTCGACACTAAATTATATATGCAACCTGTGGAAGGCTTAAGAAAAAAAACACACTTAATAATGTATTTATAGTCTTCTATGAAAATAAAGAATTTGATAGTATAAATTTACATAAAATATAAAATACCATATAATTACTAGCACATAACAAAAGAACAAGCAATAGTTTCATATACATAAGGACCAGCTATACACAACAATGGGTTCAATTATTAAAAAAAACGGTAAAATATATTAATATAAATAGCTATATTATACATATTCCAGAATGTAAATGCAAGTCCCCCTCTTTATGTAATAATGAGATAAAATCAATAATTACAGTTAATCTAAAGTGACTAAAAAATTCTTATTAGGAATACTCTTTAGCAAATGTCCAAATAATAGAAAACCCTTATGTCATTATTGTATTTAATGCGTTTAAGAAGTAAGCAAAGCAGAAGAAAGTTTTGTTATGTCTATGGGCAAATAAATATAAATTATTACAGTATACGTTAGATGCATGGAATTATAATATACTTGAATTCACAACTTGAAAACAAAGAGGTTGAATCTATAAAAATGTTAGACACCGTAAAAATAATTCTCTCCTTAAAATATCAGAAATATTAAAAGAAAATAAATAATATACCACAAGATAAGTTTATAATAATTCGCTTACAAAAACATCCGAGAGACACATGCCAGGCATTGCTACTAACTGCATGGCACGTAAAAAAGGAAAGAAAAAGAAAACAATCATCAGAAAAGACCAAATTCTCCACCACAACAATGTCCGACTGCACTTTGCTAAAACGACTTTGCAGAAGTTGAACGAATTGGGCTACGACACCTTGCTTCATCTTCATTAACCTCCATACCTCTAACCTAATAGCTATTATTTTTTTAAGTATCTCGAATACGTTCTGCGTGTGATCTGCTTCCAAAACCTAAGCGATATCAAAAACGAATTTAGAAATTTCATCTCCACCAGAACACAAGATTTTTATCAGATTGGTATAAATACACTTGTTTTGCGCTTGCAAAATGTGTTAATTGTGATTGTGCCTATTTCAATCAATAATTTTTTGCTTCAGACGAGATATGTTCGTCTAAATTTTTAAGTAAAAAACTACAAGGTTTTTCTTGTAAACCTGACACCATATTCAGAACCGTTCTTACTGAAAATAAATATAGTATGTTTGTCGGCTTACCGCACTAAAATTTAATATATCAAGTCAGTTAGTTTTGAGTACAAGTTTAAAATAGCCCATTCGTTGGTCTATAGCGCTTAGGTTTGGTATAACATTTTCATCGGATATAGCAATTAAATTAGATATGGCATGTGTGCATGCGTGCAATGATTACGTTTAACATAGCACGTTCGTTTATCTGATCAGTTTCATGAATTTATACAATTGTTGTCACGTAACTTTCATTTTCAACGGGCGCAACTCCAGAGTATTCTTTAATTCTTGTCATCCGTTGTAATTTCAATTCGAACACTTATCTTATCACAGGCAAATTGAATCTGTTCCACTAAATGAATCAACGTATATGGTTGCTTTATTCACGCGTGTCGACGTGTATTCCTATCATTCATCAATTGTAAATAATTACAACTCCCTAAAGATAATTGGAAACTAAAACAAATGTTAAACACATTATATTACATGACATGATTATCAAAATTTAAGTTGTTTCAAAGTCACACGCACATACATGCATATATACATACGACAACACATGTATATATATGTGTGTATGTGTACATGCACATACTATAAATATACGTATATGCATATACTAGCAGTTAATAACATGCTCATACATGAATATATACATTCACACACACATATATACATGTGTATGCGTGCATACAAATAATATACAGATAATTGTGCTTATATTTTGAAGGTTGTGGATTCCGTGTTCAAAGCATCAATTAAAAACTTTCTTATCAAATTAAATACCAGGGAAAGAAAGAAGAAAATATAGAAAATTCAGCTTCGAAATATATTAATTGTATACAATAAATATTGTTAATCCACAAGACATTGCGACAATACTTGGCTTTCAAAGGTGTATAATGCCTACGTATTCATTTATATACAGAGATGTATATATTTTTTCTGGGGATTATATAGATATAAATAATATTAAGGTATATATTCAATGCACACTATTTTGCTTTATTACAAAGGTTAATTGCAGTTTTAGTTCAAATACAATTAAGTTAGAATTGATATGTAGTCTGATCGAAGCATTGTGGGGGGTAGGTATGTAGTAGATATTAGACGGTTATCATAATGGGAGGAATGAGATATAGTCGGTGTTGATGAGAGAAGACGAAATTAATTGGCGAATTACAAATCAATACATATATGCCAATTGTATAAAGTATACATGTCTTACTTGTTGTGTCTGTGACAAAATATCCACCATATGTCGGGGAAAAATACACCTTTTCAAATGGTCGATGTGACAGTTGGATTCAAAGCATGACGGATGGAGCTAAAAAATGAATAAAACTTAATAGAAAATAATATTTTATGAACCAAAAACAACATGGCAAAAAAAGAAAGAAAGAAAGACATACTAATGATGAATTTTACCTTCAAAATATATTCATACATTTCAATATAAAATTCAATATAAATTTCAAACGAAATAAATAACTGTGTATTTTGCAAGAATGTGTTGGTTGTGATTCAAACGTATCTAATACGTATTTATTTTTGTAAATGATATATATATATATATATATATATATATATATGGGTGTGTGTGTATCTCTCTTACTCTCTCTCTCTCTCTCTCTCTCTCTCTCTATATATATATATATATATATATGCAAGCATACATATCTTTTCATGTTTCTCTCTCTCCATATATATATATATATATATATATATATATATAAATATATATATATATACTTATGATATGATAACAACATTAATGTACCTAATCATTAACTAACAAACTAAACAAGTCTTTTTGCGACAGATTTTCTCCTCAGTGTAGGAAATAATAATTGCTACAATCCGACGAATGAGAACAAAATTTGTTATCCTCGGGCTACGTAACAGAAAACTATAGAAAAAAATAATTATATTAATTGCTAGTAACTTGTAATGCGATTATCAGTTAGCATTCAGAGACTGTCGTTGAAGATTGCGTTTCAAAGTTATATATATATATATATATATATATATATATATATATATATATATATTCGTAAAAAAATAGAATCAATTCAAAACATATCGCAAAAAAAAATAATAATAACATCTAAGTAAATCGCGGTACATCCAAATAGTCGTGCGAGATGAACGAGCCGTAAAAGTTCAGGCTTCTTACCGTGGGGTTCCAATTTCGAATCTCGCAAAATTCAGTCACTCTGATAACTCGTAGATGACGAAACACCTGTCAGTTTATAATTATATTTAAACAACAATATGTATAGTGCTCCCATATTGCAAAATTATTCACAACTCTCATTAAGGTAAAATTCACTTTAGTAAATAATCGAAGGCATTGAAAACATATCGCAAAAGCAAAACCAAAAATGATCTCACTCTTTCGCACTCGCTCTGTCTCCGTCTCTCTCTTTCCCTCTCTCTCCCTATATATATATATATATATATATATATATATATATATACACACACACATATATATATCTCTCTCCCCCCTCTCTCTCTCTCTCTCTCTCTCTCTATATATATATATATATATAACTATATATATATATATGTATATATATATATGTATATATATATATAACATAAAAATGCGAACATGAAAATTACTATGTAAAGATTATGGTAAGAAAAGTTTTACAAAAATGTGTTGTTGAAGTGGAGAAGAAAACGATCATATATTCTAATAAAAAATATTATTCATTTATATCTTGAAATATTGCAGCATTAAGACTTTATTAAAAATACAATTCAACATTATATAATAATTTTTAATGCTGCAACATTTTAAGTTGTTAATTTCTTTTTTTTCTATAATACTTGTTCTTTTTCTTACAACTATATATTTTTTACTTTTCTATGCATTATCTAAACCATATTCCTGTTCATGCTCGCATTCTACTATGTTATCCATAATTTTTCAGGTTTTGCTTTGAAGTAATGTTTTATTTTTTGTGTGTATACAATACCATACACATTGTCAACAATCCATAAGTAAGTATTATCAACTTCTTGGATTGACCAACTAGAAATATACAAATAAGAGACGTTATAAATCGAAACACAGAAAGAATGGGCACACAGAAAGTTAAATAGAACTAATATAAGTCAAATATATAAGTCATATCCCGACAAATACCATCACTTTTGTAAACTCTTTCTACAGTCTCTACATAAGAGGCATGCGAGGGACATTCCCGCTATTGTTTATGAAGGTGTCAACGACAAATAAAATTGCTATGCAAACCAATCCGGAAAAATCTTCTCTAAAACGTCACTGTTTAAAAAGTTACAATGTTAACCAACAATCAACCAGAAGAGATCGTCTCTCACTTTTTTAATTAATTCTGTGGATATTTTAACACTAGTAATTTTATCATAACCTTTGACTTAGGGAAGGAAAATTACAGGTTTTTATTTAAAAATATAGCAGAATAAATGACCTAAAGAACTGTGTAATTTGTGTAATTTGTTCCGAAAAGGAGTGAGATGGTGAGCTTTAAAGAAGTTCTAAATGAATAATACTAACATATATACAAACAGTACACTGCTTGATATATATATATATATATATATGTATATATATAAATATATACATATATATATATATATACACACACTTTTATGTAATATATATATATATATATATATATATATATATAGAGAGAGAGAGAGAGAGAGAGAGAGAGAGAGACTTATATGAAATACACTTTCTGTTGCCATCAACACCTTGTCTTGAAATCTTGATTTTGCACACACAGTATATATATATATATATATATATATATATATATATATATATATATATATATATATATATACATATATATACATATATATATATTTATATATATATATATATATATATATATATATAATGCACGTTTCTAGATGATCGCCGTCATATTGAGTTCTCCCCATCTTAGATCACTTACGGTCCCGCCGCACATGTTCAAATCTTGAAGCATATGTGACATAAAATTGGGCAATTTCCACTGAGTTAACTTCGTTCGAAGGTTGAAGGTGTCTCATGCCTTCTACAACCAGCAGTATGCTTGCACCCCCTGCTGTATATAAAACAGATCGTTTAGTGTTGACTAATAGGCACGAAGTTTACCTGAACATGTTAGTTAAGATGGGTGATGTAGGATGTAATTAAGCTTGTGAATAATACGGTTTTATTCATAATGCTGCAGGTATTCAACAACTAAAATTTTAAAAGTTACAAACTGCCTTCAATAACTGCGCATATTTTTCTGTATAGAAAACTATATTGCTAGTACACTCATTAAACTCTAAATCCTTTCGAAGTAATCTTCTCCGGCTGCAGTGCACTTGCTGACGGTTTCAACAATTTATGGAAGGTTCTATGTAACTGTTGTTGCGTGAGCTTATCAAGGATCCTCATCACAATCCCTTTCATACCCCTAAGCGTCTCATAACGACATCATCTTACGTTTTCCCTGGACTTAGGTAATATTAAAAACTAACAGAGCGTGAATCGTAGATAATATGGCAGATGAAGTACCACCTTAATGCCCAGCATTGTCAACAAGTCTATTACATAGATCGATATATAAATTGCTGTAGTGTCCTTGTGGTAATGCCAATGGTCCGATTCGATTAGTGCTGGCCTCTCCCGATAAAATCTCTTCCTGAACTCCGGTAAAACCACAATATTGTATGACGTTGACTGTCTGTAAAATGAGGTCCCAGGCTATGTAGATTATGGTTGGACCCTAAACAATGGGATCGTCATGAGTTCAATAATTAAGGTGTTAAATTTAATGCTTATAGCCAAGCCAACGTCTCCCTTTTTGTGAGTAGATCAGGTATTAAGCGGGTGGATTATACCAGTTTCCTTCCATTTGCATTCATAATGCAGAGGATATTCGAACTTTAAAACGGTTGTAAAGACTTTTGAAATTACAGTACATTACATTTTTTACTCGATTCTCTGTAAGATTTATTATAGTCAACACTTTTCCTTAACACTTTTCTCTCAAGGGATATCTTTTGTAAACCTTAAATCAGTAAAAGAATCAAAAGAAATATCCAGTGTCTTTAAAACATCCTTAGCAGGCGTTGATATGTGTGTTTTAGATGGATTTAAGTACATTGTACTTAGAGTGCTAAAATGGCCGCAAGGTATGACTTTGTTCGTGGAAAATGCATTAAATTCATAAAAGTTGATATTATTGTAGCGATTATCTGATATAATTATTTACCTGATATATTTCCTTAAAATTATATTACAGTGCATAATAAGATGCATGTATTGTGCCGTTAAATTAATATTTTGAACGACTCGTTTATTGTATTTTCATAAGTATGTGAAGTTCAGCTTGTCTATTTACTTCTATCATTCGACGTTTATATGTTTCTATTTGTATTCTGTTCTCTCTCTCTCTCTCTATATATATATATATATATATATATATATGTATATATATACACACATATATATATATATATATATATATATATATATATATATATACACACACATGCGTTGGTATGTGTATTGGTGCTTTATTGTGTATTAATGTACAGACGGTCGAGTTTCAATCCTGGCTTGAGGTAGTTGCCTGTCTAGCCGCACTGAGGATCTGTGAAACACCGAAATAGTACTGTATGTGGATTACTATATATACATATATATATATATATATATATATATACATACATATATATATATATATGTGTGTGTGTGTGTGTGTGTGTGTGTGTGTCAGATCATGTCATATGCTACTGCTACCATGTAACCAAGTACTATCTGCCTCATGGACGGTTCACCGGCGACGAAACTGGTTCTTCCACCAGACTTGTTTGGTGAGGAGGGCGGCTAGTCTCCCTGAAGGATTAAAAACAAGACATTTCAATGGGCGGATGAACACTTTTTCAGCGGCCAACCAGCACCGTGTATATTTGTGTGTATGCGTATATGTGTTGGGGTGAAGAGGGATCCCGGAATCCCTGTTTAAGGCAACCTTTCTAGGAGAAGCAAATCTCTGATTTAAAAAAATATATAAAGCGGGAGACCAGTACCGGCATTAGGCTGCTCTGCAGTTTAACTTGTTGCTAGCTATCTTGTTCTTGCTTGTTGCTTGATCTCAACATTTTTAACCGAGAGAGATTTAGTTGTCGTACAAAGCTAGGACACTGTAACTTCATCTTTGTATAGATACTCCCTCAGGCATTTGGACTCATGGACTTTAAGTGTCCGAGAGACCGAGGGAGTGGCACTCGTCTTGCAGGACATTGCAATCATCATGTGTGTGTATGTGTGTATACATTTTATATATACATATATATATAAATACAAATATATATATATTTATATATGTATATATATGTGTGTGTGTGTCTGTGTGGGTGTGTGTGTGTATGTGTGGGCGTGTGTATGTATGTGTGTGTGTTGTGTGTGTGTGTGTGTGTGTGTGTGTGGGTGGGTGGGTGTGTGTGTGCGTGTGTAAAGCATGCCCCCGGATTTTATAAGGTTTAGCTGATATTACATACTTCCCTATATTTATTCTGACTAGATTCAATCAAATCAATGAGCTCTCTTGTTGGCAGCACATTGCAGAAGGAAGAAAACTTTGCATGCAACCCTTAGCTGCAATATATGTGATCTACATTGCAGTCAAGGGGGTCTATCGTCAATTTATGAATTTACTTTAAATTTCTTGAATTAAATTTTTTAAATGATAAAATCAAGGATCATGTTTTAATTTGTATAGTAAATACAAATGATCATTTCGAACGCGATTCTATGATATTCAGGAAATGATTCCGGTTAAAAAGGGGCTGTAGTTTTACCATAGAATATTAGATGTTTTTTTTTTATGGCGCTATTGTCAGCAAAATGATACATTAATTGTTTTGGGGTGGCCTATGTATGCGTTGTATAAGTCATTAGAGTCCTTTCGGAGACATTCTTCGAAGGAGCAAATAAATTCATACACTACATGTGTATTGTTATTGTTGTTAATTATTTTTTGGAGGTGTTAAATTTAGTAGAATTTATTGTTAGTTTGAGGTTTTGTTCTGGGCGATGGATCTAGAGTATCTTTTATCCAGGTGGGCTATTATTTTTTTATCTGTCTTGTAGTCACACTTATAAAAAAATACTACAGCCCCTTTTTAACGAATCCCATTAAACACCGGGACAAATAGACTAACATTATTTAATAACTAACATGAAACTAAAAAAATAAATTATAAAAAATCGAAATTAAAATTTAAAATAATTCCCCGTAACCAAACGCTAAACCATTAAAAAAAAACTATCAATGCACTTATCCTCAATGGAAAAGTAAATAAAAACAACAGCAACAACAGCAACAATAACATCAACAACAACCGCTCCTATTTAATCGGAATCACCGATAGAAAGCGCTACAGATGCATATGGCTGACCAACAATTCACCGCCATTTTATACAATATGCCGACTTATATATAATGATAGCTCGGCAGATGGAACAGATATCCAGAAAAATCGGAACAAAAGAATAACTATGGTATGTTTAATCAGACGTGCTTGAATAATGACTTGCTACCAAAATATGCAATATTTGTGTATATATATATATATATATATATATATTATAAACATACGTATGCGTGTGTTTTATATATATATATGTATATATATACATATATATATATGTGTGTTATATATATATGTGTGTGTGTGTGGGTGTGTCTGTTTCTCCATCTCTATACATATTTGTTTGTGTGCATATATATATGTATATATATGCATATATATGTATATATATATATGTATATATACACATATATATATATATATTATACACATATGTATGCGTGTGTTTTATATATATATATGTTTGTGTGTGTTTGTATACATATAAATATATATACATATATATGTGTGTTTGTGCGTCTGTTTGTGTATCTCTATACATATTTGTTTGTGTGCATATATATATACATATATATATATATATATATATATATATATATATATATATATATATATATATATATATATATATATATATATAAGTGAAACCGTTGTATTTTCCGGGGGAAAGCTATGTATTTTACAGCTCGCCTGTTATGTGTGCAGCTGCCTTTCTTTCCGTTGGTTTTCTTTTCATATTTTCTTATATAATTGAATTATCTTTTTGTAATTGTACACTTTTTTAGAAGTCGGCGTATGCAATTCC
This sequence comes from Euprymna scolopes, assembly GCF_053919585.1. Taxonomy (NCBI): domain Eukaryota; kingdom Metazoa; phylum Mollusca; class Cephalopoda; order Sepiida; family Sepiolidae; genus Euprymna; species Euprymna scolopes. The sequence continues at coordinate 11,131,986 of NC_136515.1, forward strand.
TAAGTCTACTTCTATTTAACATTTTAGTTCAGCCTATCTATTGCTTCATCCTAATATAGTCTAATTCTCTTCCTGTGATTATATACTTTTTCTAACTCGTATTTTTCAGGCGCTTATCTGCAATAGGTTAAATTAAATTTTTAACTGCATTCTTTATTTTAGATTTTATTTATTTTTTATTGATTAAGACTATCTATACATATATATATAGAGAGAGAGAGATAGAGAGAGAGAGAGATAGAGAGAGTGTTAGAGAGTAAGAGAGAGAGAGATGTCGTTTGTTTGTTTTTGTTGGCGATACTTATTAAAGTATTCAATTATTAATAAAGAAAGGAATTTTACCTAAATGTGAGTTGTGAATATTTTTCCTTTTGACCAGTTTTCGACCCCCAAATAGGGGGCGGCAAATGTATTCTTTTTAAAATATAATAACCCACTGACACGTTTTTCATCGTCTACAATTCATATATATATCACTGTATGAATTTTCATAAGTTCTCGACCTCGATCTCATAAATAATACTGACTATTAAAGAGGATGTAACAGATTAAGTCTCTCTCAGCTTTATTTTTTTTACAATTAACGATATATTTACTTTGTAAAAATCATAGCTAAGGCAATAGCTAACAAGTGAAGTAAAATATAATTTACTGAAAATGTACTAAGTTTTTGTTTTTAATATAATAAACCCTAATGCATAGCTTCGTTAAATTAAATGATGACTTATATTAAACGAAATATAACTGGCATTTATCACACTTAAACTTAATATTTCTAATCGATATGCATCATGTTGAGTTTTTTTTTAAATTCAAGTCATACACACCATTATAATTTTATATATTGAGATACGAGGTGGCTTTAATATATTTCAATGCATTTTTATACTAGTGTCGTAAATTTGCATTAATACTTAAAAATTCAGTATGCTATTTCTATACATGTATGAGATGAGTGACTCATTTTTTTTATAATTTCTTGTTAAAATAAACAGCCGCAGCAGGAATTAGAATATACCCTACCTATGCCTGATTTTTACAGCTGGTTAATTTCAAAAATACAATCTGGGATTTAGAACAGTTCATTAGAACGATATGCAATTAAATTCTGTTTTAAACTTGAGGAAAATGCGAGGGGAGCGCAGAGAATGATTCAGTTTACTTTAAGACAATGTTTAACAAATTGAGCATCAGATTTTGAGTGGCATAACCGATCCAAGGACGGCAAGGTTTCTGTGAGGGATGATAAGAAATGTAAAGGGAAAAGATAGTTTGTTAGCCCCCAAAAAACATAGTTTTTCATGCGTCTAACCTATGACCTAACCGTCTTGGAGAGCGATACTGCTCCCCATTGGGGAGGTTAAAATTCCCTAAAACTCTGAGTAAGACCGGGTAAATATGCTGAGATTGTCTGTTAAACGTTAATCGAATCCCGGACAGCGGCAGGTGACCTATAAAAAGGGGGTGAGTTTATAATGCTTTGCCAACAACGGGTAGATATTTTTATTGTTTGAAAATGACAGGAAATGTCAGAATAATGTAGAAACAAGATCATATACTTGTTGGCCTGAGAAACCTTGACTCAGACATTCTGGGTTTCTGAGTAGAGAGAATTGACAGGATTCGACCCCTCTGGCTCGTGTGAAAGGATTTCATTTTTGTCCCAGATTTACGTGGCTGACCTTGAGTAGCTTAGCGAATCGTTATACCCGCCACGTGATCTTAGTATAAGAACGCATACTTAAGTCGAAATAGACAGATTGAAATCAAATCCTGAGAGAAACACACTCTCCATGAGTATGCCAGACACCCACCCCTCCATCCATCTTGCCGCCATCGAGAGAACTAAAAAAATACTTTATACAAATCTTTATATTTTCTGGTCACATCGAACTCAACGATATATATGTAAATCCTGATCTTTCATGAAATTGACATTTTCGTAGTTAGAAAACTCGAGTCTGTCTTTCTTTTCCGGCGCCCATGCGAAGCTTTTTGCTTTTCAGCAGAAATCATCACGAAGCTGAGACGCTAAGAATCCATGTGAATATATCCCCGTAGACGAAACGATCACTACGAAAACCAGAGATCAATTGCTGACCTGAGCGGGGGATCCTTTCACATGCCAGTGTATAAACTATGCACACAATCGCGATTAACATAAGGTTCGGAATATTTGCACGAATTTATGATGGAATTCAGGAAATAAAATAGGCGGTGACGAGTGTCATTAGCACGTTCACACAAGATAAATACTAATAAGATTTTTCGGGAGTTGTTGGAACAGTACCACATGTACATTGCAGCCAAAAGAGATTAATCAAAGGTGATAGATTTTTATGTACGTACAATAAATAAATGTGTCCATTCGCAAATGGAGTGGAAATTAATCAAAGACACAAAGTAGCACATAAACGAAAACCCTGTTGAAATAAAACACAAGATGACAACAATGATGCGAATTATAAAAATAAAGAAAATACTGGAATTATTTAGATAAAAAATAGAAGTGCCGACATAAAGAAGGCCTTTCAAATTTCGTTGCGAGTAATATGCTCTTATATCGCATGTATTTATTCAGATTATAAACGTGGCTTTGTGTGCCGCTAATTTATTGAGCACATGCTGTTTTGAAGTCGCACTTTTATCAGCTATCTCTAATGTTTAAATAAGTGTTATACTGCTTTTCTTAAAGCGCCTCTTTGTCTTATATTCATCACAAAAACAAACGTCGATATGTATCTCCCCTTTCGATTAAATATCAATTTTATAAATGCACGTGTTTTTTGGTAAAAATCTGCAATCTTTTCCTTTATCTTAAACGCCAGAACAACTTAATCGTTGCCAACAATTACTTGTGATTTCCGCAGACAAAGAAACGTCTTCCTTGTTTTGTTCTTTGTCTTATTTATTGATCTTGACCAAAAGGTTTGAGATCAAACGGATCATGACAAAAAAGTTTTAAAAGGTCTACTTTATTTCACAGCAGGAACACACACAGACATTTCATGGCAGCAATACGCTCGGGCATTCTTAACGTGCGTCCAGTCAAACTACGCGATTAGTAATTAAAATTTTGCTCCAGATTGGAATATAACAGATCGAAGGATAATGTTGTTTTTTTACTTTCAAGCCACCGCTTATAAAAAGCAAAAAGATCACGCGAGGATAAGATTCATGAGGTGTATCAGGTACTAACAATTCTTATATTTGCTCAGATCTTACGTTTTTTTAGAGGACAGCTGCATAAGAACGTTTTACATTACATTTGAAAACAGACAGACAGTGCCAGGAAAAATCACAACGAATCTTACTAGGGCGATTGTGGCATAACAAGATTAAACGGTGACTTTCAGGTGTTTTTGTGCTAAACGATCACGCGTGAATTACACAGATTCTTGCGGCATATATGCAAATGATACATTTTCGTGCATATAACAGGTACCCTGAAGGAAACGGGTGGGTTGAGTTGGAGGAAGATGTATTACGAAGACGAACAAGTATATCGGAGTGCTTAAGTCAATTAGAAAAAGAAATATAGGCGTAAAAGATTTCTTAATTTTATTGAAACAAGATTCCATACAACCTTTTTATTACAAAACAATTACCAGAGGAGTTAATTAGTATCAGTTGTACATATGTGAGTGTTTGGTTCTTAAGGTTGTCAGGAGAAAAAACATAGAGTGTATTTCAGTTGAACAATTGCCAGGAATATAACATAGAAAAGGAGATACCGGATCTGTCTTTTCTATGAGAAATTAGTAGTAAGAATACACATATATATATATATATATTAGAAACGCCTAAAAGAAACATAAACGCAAGAGATGATCCATTTTCTCATCGATTACCGTACGTCCACACTGAGAAATCTAAATACAAGCTTTGTTTTTTTTTATTTTTTTGATTGACGAGAAAAATTAAATTAGTAACTTACATTTGTTTTGTACTTAACAAACATGGGTGAGTAACACAGAAAATTGCTGTTTCTATGCAAATGGCACCATACGAGTCTCATAATAGGACCCCTAGAGAAAACGAAAGGTTGGGTTCGAAGTAGGACTGATTAATTACTAGGGCTGTGACACCAGAATATTCTTTTCATTGTTTGTACTGTCAAGTATATATCCAATACAGTTGGAAGCAGTTAATCAATTGGATACACACTCGAGAGTCAAAGCAATGAAAATAATAGGCTGTTCTCCTTTATATTCATAAACGTTTTCCTTGATAAAATTTTATCCGGGAACATAAGAGAATAAACACATATAATGCTGGTAAGCCTAACGATATTTTCATTCATCAATTATGAGAAAAGTTTACAATCACAATCTTTATAAATAAATAATGATTTAACTGAAAGATCATCGTTCAAAAGTTTTGGACAATATTCCCAGGAAACAACAACATGGCCAATGGTAAAACATACACTTGGAATTCTGCTACAAAATAATCGCATCCTTTCACCTGATAGTAAAGTAGTCCCATCAAAAAGTAGTTTGGTGCAAAAATAATGTGTTTTTTTTTATTTGAAATACATACGTAAAAATAAAACATTTTTGCATAAACTTAATATACCTTTTCAAAGTCCACAATTCGCTCCTTCAAGGATTACTGTGGTAACATCTAAGCTATTATATCTACAAAAACCTAACTCTTTTTTTACAAGGAAGTCACCACTTATCAAGGCCCGTAGGCCATTCGGGGATAAGGTTTATTGCGTGTTGTGGGATAATATCGTAGTAATCTCTAGTAATGGAGATCTGATAAAGTGGCTTACTAAAGGGAGAGGTTCATCAGGAGTTTGCTTATGTTGGACTTGAAGACATATAAGTTCTAGTCAGGTGGGAAACTGGCAAACGGAAGAGAGTTCAACAGGCGTGCACTTCTAAGAAAGAAGCTTTGTTCATGGAATCTACGTTTTGATTTAAGCACAGATAAAGAGTGGGGAAAATTACTGACGTTGGTTTCAGCTAGACGGCTGTTTTTCGTGAAAGATTGGCGATGGGGGACTAGAGATTGGGGCTCAGAGGAGCACTTCCAATGGAGATAACGATAAAACAACGACAGGCTCTCAATGCACTTTCTGTGGGAAAGAGGTTGCAGGGAAAAGAAAAGGTCATCCACCACTAGGCCACGAAGTCTTTTTTGTCAAGGAAGAATTGGCAGCAGTACTCTATCGTTGGACGTACTTGGCTTTTATATAGGTAGAGAATTGCATCAGCAGTGAGATATCTACTGGAGCAGTACAAGGATCCCACCATTTTTCCAGCGACCTTCGCAACAGATTTGATGAACGTGTTCCATTCCAGATCAGGAGTAAAGGTCAATACTAGAAGCTTAGAACTCTTAGGAAAGACAAATAAGAGAGGAGTAAAACAGCATCACATTTATCTGAATAGTAATTGATTTGGGATTTTTTATCTAGTACTCCACTTTTCAATTAGTTCATACCAAAATTTTCCAGTATGTACATTGTAATTAATTGATATTTGCCTCTAAAAAATTGCTTCCATGAGCACAGTCATTTGCATGTTCAATGTAAACAAATTCCTGTTGAATAATTATTTAAAAATCAGAAATGTTGACTAAATACGACCATCGCAAACTGCGCCAAATTGACACACTCAATAATCCTTATCCTTTAGTTATGTTAAGATAATATATTAAATACTATTCACACCATGATGATATAGTAAATACTATTCAAACATTTTTAAATTTTCCTTGACGTCATTTTCTCCCAAAAAATGTCGCTTCTAATCCTCACCATGTCGGCCATCAATCTATGTGTCTGTATGATGACTTTTGACCGTGATACGAGTTATCCTGTTATTAAAAACAGAAAGCTATGTTCTGTGGTGAGACTTTTAAGCCAAGAGAGAACTATTGTTACTATCAAACTCTAGCTACTTTTTGAGACAGAGACGTATATCAGAGTGTTTCAGTCAATTAGAAAAACTAAAAGCGTAAAGGATTGCACAATTTTATTGAAACAAAAATTTATATAACTTTGCTTATCTAAGTTTTTTTTTTAATTTTAAAGCACACAAACAGAGATGTACAGGTGTAACAGTTGTAAATATGTGAGTGTTTTGTTCTTAAGGTTGTCAGGCAAAAATCTATAGTGTGTATTTCAGTTGAACACTTGCCACGAAAATAATAATAGATAATATATAGTGGAACCGTCTTTTCTATGGGAAAGCTGTAGTAATGGTTACCACTTTGCTTGTAGCTATTTTAGATCCGTTCCAATAGAGTCCTGATGGCATGTGTATCAAGATGTGTGTTTGCATTCTCTTCAAAGTTCTGAATACAGTAAGAGGAACAGAAAATATAGAAGAGATTGTAATGCCTAGCAGTCCAAAAGATAAGAACGATACTAGATACCAAAACAGATAAGGTGGGGTGTTGTTGTGTGTCACGCTAGTCAGACATCAAGAAAACACAGATGTAAAATGCTGCTGTTTTTAAGGTGAACCAGGAGTGTTAAGACTAAAAAAGGACAACGTAAAATCCTGCTGCTTGCCATGTTATCTGCATCAAGAAATGTGAAGAATGAAGCTATTTTTAGTATAGTGTTAAGTATGAAAGTGCGGTATCTTTTATGTTTGTCAGTTTATATTCGAGAATATTAGTAAGGAGTATGTATATCAAGGGTGTGCAAATGCCAGATCTTGATGACTGTCAGATTAATGAGGAGTATCTTCATTAATGCAGCACTAGTTGCTTAAAACGAGCAAAGAACATGCCATTAAATACAGGTAAAGCAGTCACCGCGATTCAGCACTGTGGCCAGGGGACTAGTTTTAAACCATGGTTGATAGTGCTAGGCGTATCATATTTGATAATGATAGGGACACTTTGTTTATGTGTAAAAATGGTAACTACGATGTAACAACACCGCACGTTGAATAGAGGGAGGGTATATTTGTAAAATAGAGGATACTCTTTGATTTAAGTATTTTTTCTAGTACAAAGAGAAGGAAACATTCTTTGAAGCAATATTCGTGATGTCCAATAGTTTGTATATATCCAAAAGAATATAATTTAACCTATCAAGTCATGTTAATAAAAAAAAATTGAACAATTAAGTATGATTGTCGGAAGAGAAACACTTTTTATTAGGTTTCGTGTACGTATCTGTAAAGGAAGTGTTACTCTCTCTCTCTCTTTCTCTCTGTCTCTCTGTTTCTCTCTCAACCTCTCTTCACCTAGAGACGTGCACACATTATCAAGATAATTGTTTCTTTTTATCTCAAACTGCTGTGTCAGAAGTTTAGACAACTGAGAAGAACTTCAAATAATGTGTATTTCAAAGAGAAAAAAAACGTTGACACCTATTCACTATTCAAAACAAATATAGGGATAATGGTAACATGGTTTAATATATATATATATATATATATATATATATATATATATATATATACATATATATATATAGATAGATAGATAGATAAATAGATAGATATAATCATTTTACTCTGTATATATATATATCTATATATACATATAGATAGATAGATAGATAGATATAATCATTTTACTCTGTATATATATATATATATATATATATATATATATATATATATATATATATACAGAGTAAATTGAATCATAATTTTTAATTAAAAATCATTTTCAGAAGGAAAACAAACAAAATCAATAGATTGTACGATCATTTCGGACACGATGATTTCATTGCAATACACAATATCTCTTGAACTATAATTTGATAAAAAAATATTTTTAAACAAAGTCTTCACATCTGCTAAAAAGTGGGAGGGGGAAGTAAGACACCAGAAATAAAGCTAGCATTTCTGTAGTCAGGAAGACATTCCTGGCAATATTTACAAAAATAAAGAAAGAGATTACTAATTTTTTGTTCATGAATTAAATAGACATAAAATATAGTAGGGTTTAAAAGTAAGGTTACTAGAAAATGTTTCTTCTTTATACACACACACAAATATATATATATATATATATATATATATATATATATATACATATATATATATATATATATATATATATATATATATATATATAGGGGGTGTTTTTCTACATATATTTTTATACATATATTTATGGGTTATTAATTAACATATATATTACATCCAAATACATATTTCATTATTAATTACATGATCTTCATAAGAAAACCGCGTAAGCATAAAGTCTGTTTAAAACCCACCTACAACATGAAAAGTGTGTGTATATGTTGAAGCATTTTATTTTTCCTTTTTTTAGCTGGAGCTGCTAAACACAGCCTACCCTGCCTTGACAGAATAAAAAATACTCCGTGGCTTAGTCGGGCATGGCCTTTTCTCTTCCATTCAACCTTTTCTCTTTCATTCAAAAAGAGACGTTGCGAGTCTGTCTTTTTTTATCGTTGTTTCCATGTGGAGTACTCGTCTAAACTCCAATCTCTGTCCCCCTCGCCTATCATTCACGAAAAACACCCCTCTAGCTCTCACAACTGTCAGTAATTGTCCTCACTATTTATATGTGTTTAGGTCAAAAGGTAGATTCCATGAACAAAGTTTCTTTCTTAGAAGTGCACGCCTGTGGAGTTCTCTTCAGTTTGCCTTCTTCCCACCTGACTACAACTTGGATGTGTTCACATCCAACAGAAACACATTCCTGATCAATCGCCACTAAAGTAAAACACTTTATCGAATCTTCAATACTAACGATTACTACAATACTATCCCAATGATTACTTTACACGAAATAGCCCTTATTCCCGAGTGGGTTCCGGGCCTTGATAAATGGTTACCTCCATGTAAAAAAAAAAAAACGCTATTCGGTCAACACTATGACCACGTTGTTAAAGAAAGAAAAATGCGGTGTCAATACGTTATAATGTAAAAATATGTACCCTTATCCTAAATCGTACAGGTATTAGTACATGTTATCTCCCTTAAAGCTAAAATCATTGACGGTTTGTTCAGCTAATTTGAGAAACCTTACACCGAGAATTCATTTAATTTAACATATTCATAACATTAAAAAGGTTCTATAAATGCCACTTCTGGTTGATTTTAAGAACACTATTTATGTATTCTCTATATTATTAAATGTTACAAATTTTAACATCGCAAAAATATTCAGCAAAAGTAATTTCTTATTAATTAATAAAATACCCTATAAAAGCCACTTCAGATTAATTCTACGAAAAATGAGTTGTTATTAACTAGTGTTTTTAAGTTACAAAGTCAGACAGAACCCGGGGACTTACAAATATTACATTACTACAATTAAGAGACGTGTTCTGCAAACATTTTTTTTCAATAACTAGTCCGTGAATCTTGCCAGAAACAACAATAATTTCAGATTGCTGGCCAGATTGTGACTGATAGAAAACCTTTGAGAATGGGATTTATAAGCATGCAATAATTGTCTATAATTAAAACTTTTTTAACCACGGTTTATACTCAAACTATTTAAGGTTAGTTTTATTCTAAAATGATTAAATATAATTATCAACAAAATGTGGTTCATGATAGAAAAGTCAACCACGTTAAAATGTAATTATATTTATATTTTTAAGTATGTTTGTAAAAAGATCTAAGAAAACTGCTGAATACAACAGAAGAGATGATTCATCTGTTCTTTTGTCTTGATCGGGGAAAAGCAACTGCAAATATATTCCAGAGAATATTAAATCTCATCAGAGAGTAATATCGTTTTACGTTACATAGGAACCATTCGTTAAAATATCATTATATTTTACATTTTTGATACCATAAAAATTCATAAAAAGTGGTTGTTTTTGTTTTATAAAACTGACAACTTCTCTGCCATAAACGTTGTATTTACTTTTTTTATAATGTGTTAATTTAATATCGTTAAACTTGGTTAAATTTAATAAAATAGTGTAAGACAATGTTTTAATTAAAATTAATTAGAAGTTTAAAAACATTTTTCTTACAATTAGTCAGAAGTGATATTACTACTATGTTATATAAAATAAAGTAGTTTAAAAACATTTTTCTTACAATTAGTCAGAAGTGACTGATTCAGAACTCTTTTCTTAATTTATCAAATGCGATTTTCTGGGGGAAAAATTCAAGTTTTTTACCCCATATTTGCGGAGAATTTGGTAAATCCCGCAAGAGTAGACACTTTCAACTTCTTCATGGAAGACAAATATGTTCCCAAAACGTAAAACAAAGCTTGCCACCTGTCTAAGTACCCTATATGCAAAATTTCAAATATTCAGTCTCAAAATTGGCTGAATCGGTTGCTAAAGACGGCAAAAATCAGATCTTGAAAAATTTGACACCTTGGCAGCAAAACTTACTGCTAACAACAGATTAAAAGTCTTACCCTTTGGCTGAATACACTTTTTGTAAAATTTCAATGTTTAGGCAAACAATTGGATGAGTCATTTTCTAAAATGTAACCCTAAATTAAACCCTTAACATTTATGGTTTTGAGTTTAAACTGATTAAAATATTTGATCAATATCCAAGAAACTACATCTATTATTTCAAGTGTTAAGACCCATAACTTTCGGAAAGGGTTTGCTATAGTTTTCGTGGGAAAGATAGTTTTACTGGATAGCCAAATATCTTAGCAAAAGCCCTTAAAAAGGATTTTTCCATATCTCAGTACCCCATATCTCAAATCCCGACTCTGTAAACTGAAAATTGCAGGTAGTTTGGTAGGGAAATGTACACACATATACACATGCACACGGACAATTTCATATATATATATATGTATATATATATATATATATGTATATATATACTTGTATATATATATATATATATATATATATATACCTTCTTCTTGTATATATATATATATATATATATATATATATATATATATATATATATATATAAGAAGAAGGAGAGAGATGGAGAGAGTCAAATTGAAGAGACCAAAATATGTCGAGAGATACGAAAGAGTGTAAACGGAGAAAAAAAGGAAGAATTATGGAAATTTTTAAGAATGTTTATCTTAAGCAAACTGATCCAATTTTTTTTTTTTTAGTATTTGCTAAACATATTCACGTGTTTTTAGTTTTTTTAATTATTTAAATATTTTTTCCGAGACAAAAACCAGGCGGTCATATTATGCTTCTTGAACGATTCTCAACACGAGGGGCAGTTTTTTATAGATTATTTTCGTCCAGGTTTTCTTTCTTTTTAATTGACTTTTTCCATATATATTGGGGAGAAGAACCGTGCCCATTGTCTGTGGCTACTGAAGCAAGTAATTTAATTTTGGGGCATAATGTGAAACTCGGAATCTGGCTTGAAGTAGAATTAAACACATTTGCATAATTCGAAGTGGACACAACGCATACTTAATGCAAAGATTATTTTTAAATTTTATAAAAAAAAAACAAGATTCAACTTTTTTTTATTTCTGGAATAACAAGATATATCTAATCTTACGCAAGAATCACTCTGTTAAATCTTCATTGGCCACGCCATTATTACTAAAGGTTTAGCACTGTGTTATTTTTACTCGTTTCTATTTCATATTGCTACTTGAAATGCAAATCTATACGTTAAAATTCTGCATGTAGGTATAGGGATGAGAAATATTTAAATGTAGTAAATTCCAACTTTATTATAAGCTTTCACTCTTTAAAGCTTCATCTATTTATCACTCACTAATGTATACTCATGGTTGTTATACTTCTAGGAGTGTTCGTATGGTAAATAAATATATACACTTTCGCTTGTTTCAGAGGTTATAAAAAAACGAAGTTGTTCATAACCGAACTTATTTATTTATTATCTCCTCTGATGTATTCGTCGGGTGTATAGAGGAAAAGTTATGGAGCAGGCGAGATCGGAGGTGACAAATTAAGGACGTTACGATGGCGCGAGTCACGCCGTCCTTCTTTCTCTGCGTCTGTGTTGGTCGAACCTCTAACGTTTATTGACAAATTATTCCTTTGTTCCATCATATACAAATATATGTATACATTTCTGACATTGCCTTTTGATAGTTACTAAGTTCATATATGTGTCAAAGTCCGACATGCCATTTTCTTTGTTCTCTGCCAATCTTGAATTTTTATGGGTGCACGAGTTCTAAGTGTCGCTATCCACCAAAACGTTTTGAATCTAGGGAGTTCACACGTGAAAGGATGGGATTTTGTTATTTGTCAGATAAGTCATGGGTACGTACCTCTGGAATGCACATTTACGCTTTGCTCAAAAATTACATTCTGTTAAGACTCAAGTAAAACTTGCAAATGAATACGAAATTATGGTGAGATGAGCAGAGGTTTAAATTCTGATAGACATTTTGGGGGCATATACGATTTGAGACTGTTTTTTTTTACTTTGTCTAAAAGATAGAGAGAGAGAGAGAAAGAGGGGGGAGAGAGAAAGAGAGGGAGAGAGAAAGAGAGGGAGTGAGAAAGAGGATGAATGTAATTGCAGATGCACCAGTATTTCATTAATTTGTTAAGGCATATGCTGGTCTCTGGTTTGATTACATTTCTGGCATAAATAGAAATACCCCGACTGTTTTGGTGCAGAATTTCATATATTTTGTAAATATTCGGCGGAAAAAGTTTGAAAAGCAATTAGTTTTCACTGTCATCCTTTTTTAAGTATACTTGTAGTTAAAATAGAATAAAATAAATGTGTTTATATTTATGTTCTTTGGTACGTAACCATTTTTTCGTCAGGTGTTTCTAATAAAAATAAAAATAAAATTCTCCTGCTCCTTACCCACAATAATTTAGATTCCGCAATTAGATAACATGTATTGAAAAACCCAGAATGTGAGTTGGTATATAAGGACGACTGCTTTTCAATTCTATTTCGAATCCGATCGAATAACCAACTGAAAATTCTCTAAATCGTCTCCATTGCGCTACTCAAGACATCTCTCTGAAGGCAGAATAAGTTCGTTAATACTCTGGACCATCTGGGTGATCTGTCGAGTGATACTATAGCTATGCTCCCATTTTCCTTCTTTTCCCCTATATTTATATGGGGAATATCATTCCTTCCTCGTGTTATCTTACAATGTTTATCTTTGTTTTTTAATAATTCATAATACTTGATGGGATAAAATAGGTCTCAAAATAAAGACATTGATAAACCACTAGCCACGATCCACTCCAGTTCTGCTGTGATTGAATTTCTGTGAATAAACAAAGTATATATATTAAAGCATACATCGTCTGTCTTGAAGCGGCTCCTTTAAACAGCCTCCAGTTTTACAAGACGTTGGCGAACCCCCCAGAAGCGAGCAGCAGAAACATGTATGTCGTAATACACACACACACACACACACACACACACACACACACACACACACCTACGAATACTAGATAACTAACGGGTCATTAAAGTATACATTTAGGAATCTGGAGGCAATAGTCCGTAGTAGGAAAGCACAAGATAGATAACGTACACACATATATAACATGTTAACCCATTAGATTGCATATATCTTTTTTATAGTTTACGAAAAGGTATACAAATGTATTAAAACATATTTGCCCACATAATGAGTATAGGGATACGTCGTTTGGATTTGTCTTCGTAATTTACATCTAAATGTGCGCAAAATAAACGATCAGCTATAGTCTTTCAGTATTTTCTAAACGTTCTGTAAACTTTGCGTTATTAATCCTGAGGTAGATTTTGTCCTCGGTAAGTTCTGAGACACTAGTAAATATTATATTTTATGTACCCTGTTTAAGTGCTATATTCGATTTGACTGTACCATTACCGATGTGAAAAATAGCGATTTATACTCTATTGCTGTCTTTGAAACAATATAGAATACTTGACGTTTACCAACCTGGTAGAAGGGGCTCACCTTCTCCATAATAAACAGTGGATCCTCTGCATTAAAGTGAATTGGTCTTGCTTATGTATAATGGACCATGTATTTTGGAGTCTTTTCTGTACTTACATCTTAACATGCGCAAAATGTCTGCAATAAACAGCAAATTATTCCGCTCTTTCCATTTATTCTATTGTCGCTGTCAAGTAATTAATTTTCTCAACAGATGCGCGAAATGATGAACATAGAAGCTTTTCAGTCTCCCACGAGCAGGGGGGGGGTGTTAATCAAATTTTCAATCGATGAATTCTTAATATTTCCCATAATTTAAGTAATTCTAATTAGGTTGAACTATTGAATGAATTTCCAATTTCCAAATCCAATTTAAAGATCAATATAGATTAAAGAATCTTTATCCATCTTTAGATATCTATATTTTTTTAAAGTATTGTAGCAATAAGCCATTCTTCATATATATTCAAATCAATGAATCTTAATGAAAAAATATCAATCCTCCTATTCTGATGCATACTCATATGTGCTTATTTGCGTAGTGTCACTCAGAAACATATATTCCTCTTAAACACACAGACACACACACACACACACATATATATATATATATAAATATATAAATATGGGTGTGTATATTTATAAATAGATATGTAAATATATATATATATATATATATATATATATAACAACTTAATTTACTCACATAAAATTAATATACGTTAGTATAGATTATGCGTAAACTTTAAGTATTCGCTTACAAAACTGCTCAAAACGTAGGTAGAGCTAGTTAGTAAGTAAGTTATAAATGTATATGGCGATTAAGCTACAGTGAATATTCCGCGTTTCATCCACTCTAGGATTCTTCAGATGGACAGATATTAGATAGTAGCTACACTGAACATGCTAATGTTTCGGACAATTGGTTGTAAAAACGAGAGGCCCTCGTTAGGCAATGTAATAAAGCTCCTGTGGCAGTTGAGGCATCTGGTTCTCAAATCTTTTGAAAATCAGATACTTTCATTAGAAAAATAGTTTTATACCGACTATATTTAAAAAAATATTACATTTTGCTCTTAATTTATTTAGCCTCATTTAACTTTGTTTAATCCATGAGTATCGCCCATTAAATACGTTTAACTTGGTATATATATATATATATATATATATATATATATATACATATATATATATACGTGTGTTTGTGTGTGAGTGTTTATGCGTGTGTGTGTGGAAAATTTTATGTAGATACTTAAATAACAGTCACCTCCCACATTCTCTCTTTCTCTCTCTCTCTCTCTCTCTCTCTCTCTATATATATATATATATATATATATATATATATATATATATATATGGGGGGGTGTATACTACCAGGTTTCGGAGCTTTACCCAGTCGAAAATAAGTATGCATATTGCGTTTTAATAAATGCAGATTTGCTCTTAATTACTATATAGCAACATCTTAGGTGAAAATTATCCAATATGTCTGAATAATTTCAACTGTTATTGAAACTAATACTTAAATCCTTATTTGTAGGAATAAAAAAATAATTTAGGCAACCCAGGGTGTGTTTCCATTAATCTCTGTAGCTTGGTTACACTCTGATTTATAAGAACAAATGCTATCATTAAATTACTCAAGCATATGTTAATTAAAGTATGCAAAAAAATTAAAGAAAATGCGCAATGCTGGCATTTATGGAACGGGGCAGATCACAGTAATTAGATAAACACAGTAAATAAGTTTGAACATATATGTTTTAAAGGAAAAGGCTGGAATACAACTCAGTATTCAAAAACTAAACATGAATGCAAGCTGTCATCTCCAAAATTTATTGAATTGAACATTATGTTTCTACTTTGATAAATAGCGACGTAAATAATAGGGCAATGTAAATTAATGTTTTTGTTTGGCTAAAACGTGTTCGACCTACGATATATAAATCCTCGCGAGGAGAGCACATGTTTCTGGCGTCACAATGAAAAGTAATGTTCAATATGTCCATTTAAAAGCGTTCGAAATTAACGTTCAGTCGACTTTGGAAGTTTGTTAAAATTAAAAAGACAGCGGTGGAGTAAGCTTAAACCTTTTTGGCAGCGAGGAGAAAGGAAAAAGAAAGAAAATGTAACTCAATTTATAATCAATTATGCAGCGCGAAGAATAAGCGTCATCATTTATGTGTAAATATTTGTCTCCGTCGTTATGTTAAATTGAAAGTAATGTGATTTTGCCAATCTTATGTTTAAAAAAAAAATGAAACCCCCACCTTCCATGGTGTTAACTAGATCCCCTCCTTCAGTAATGAACTATCATCTCCTATGCGTTTTAAATATCAACTGTATGTACTCCTTATAAATGTTGTTTGCGTTCCTTGTTCTGTGTAGTATTATATGTAGTTGTCTGTTGTCCCTGCTTATTCTACACATTTCGAGTTGGTGCTCGTAACTAAGTCATCCCTTAACGCCGAGGAAAAAGACACTAACCTAGTTTACCACGGTATAATTATTAAGTAAATAAAAAAAGTTGCATCTGTTAGAATAGGGGGTCTTTAAATATGCCAACAAATGCTACTTGAATTGCCAGCCACAATGTCAAGAAAAAATAAAAAATATTACGATCACCAGAAATTAAGGTTCAAATTATAAGATTTGGTTAACATAAATAGTGTAAAATAAATGAAAACTCACACACAGGAAAAGGTGCACATATAGGAAATATATTAACAAATGCCATATGCCACAAACAAAAAAGAGACAAAAAGAAAGTCAAACTAAAATCAACAAGGTTGCATTAAGCGTAAAATCATAGAAAAAGTTATATTGAACTGTAATGTTGGAAGGTCTTATTTTGACATAATAAATCTCTGTAAATACATGTAACATCGTTAATTTAACGATGTATTATTTGGAGAAAATTGTTTGCTTGTCCGAACAAGTATTTTGAAAAAAAAAACATCTAGTGTGTATGTATAATGTATTGTAACTATGGTAACAGGAAACCGATGTCGTAAATAAGTAAATAAAAATTATACAAACAAACAAACATTATTAAAACATATAAAAAACGATAATTTAGAAGAACAGTTGGTCTAGAAATAATTTAGAATTTCAAAGAGGGGAGAAGAGTGAAATTTATGTAGACGTGTATTTTGTAAGTTTTCGGGAAGTGATAAACCAAAGATAATAATTGTTTTGTCCGTACTTTTTTCCAGCAAGAAGAGCCACTTCCCAGGTATTAGCACATTAATTGGGATAGTAAAAAAATGGTCTCTGCGATAGTGTGTGTTTTAGTAGTGGCAAGCTTTAAATCTCGGCTTCGAGGTGGTAATTCTAGGCACAATAACATAAAAATGCAGATGTCGGAAGACACGAGATATCTTTCGGTGCACATATGACAAGGAGTCAGTACATGGGTCAATCTATCAATTAAGTAGGAATAAGTAAAGTATGCCGTAAATACGTAACAAGTATAAAAATTGATAAATGATATTTTAGAGATGTGTGAATGTTGTGATAACCCTATTTTGGGATCTTGGAGGATCTGACAGAAAAGTAAAGAAATGTCGCATACCGCAATATTAAGAAATTAAGTGTGTAAGTAAGATTTGGCACAGGGGAAGGGGGTTATTTACTTAAGGGTTATATTTTCTGGTGTCTCTGCTGAGTTTAAAGAGTCCACGCTTGGGAATCCGAATGAGTCAGTATGATAAAAGGTATATTTTGCATAATTAGAAGCCAACCGCCAACATTTAAGTAAATGAGCTTTAATTTATGTCCCAAAAGAAGTAAAATAGTAAAAAAAAACTGTAAGGGAATCTTTGGACGCGGGCAACCTTTCTAGGGCAATCGCTCTTGTCATATCAAAGGCCTTTAATAGACTATGGCATAAAGGTTTACTTCACAAGATCTCTAGCTATGGTATAGCTGGAAATGTCTTCTCAATTATTAAATCATTTCTTTCTGATATGTTCATAAGAGTAGAAGTTGATGGGCAAACATCAGAAGCTCAGAGTATTAATGCTGGAGTTCCTCAGGGATCAATCCTGGGCCCAACTCTTTTCCTGATCGACATTAGTTATCTTCCAAATCACATCCTTACATCATTTGTACGCATTTATGCTGATGACACTACCATCTATGGTAGCACATCTAAGACAGTAAACGATCAAGTTCTCTCCGATTCTCTCTCCTCTGATCTTGATCACGTGAAATAGTGGGGAAAGGAGTGGATGGTTACTTTTAATACATCTAAATCCAAGCTTCTATCTTTACATCATAAACGTTCTAATCCCTCATCTGGCATCACTTGAGATGAATGGCTCTCGTCTTGAAGCTACCTCAAATTTTGACAAGCTTCTGGGCTTGACTTTACTCCTGATCTTAAATGGACCACGTACATCAAATATGTTACCAAGGTCGCTGGGAAAATGGGGGAATCCTTCTATCGATCCAGTAGATATTTCACTGCTGATGCAATTCACTATCTATATAAGAACTAGGTACGTCCAAGAATGGATGCCTGTTGCCACATCTGGCAGGTGCTTCTAGAAATGACTCATCCCGACTTGATAGAGTTCAAAATAGACTTCGTAGCTTCGTAGGAGACGTTATTTTCTCTTCCCTTTAACCCCTGACTCACAGAAGACACGTTGCGAGTTTGTCTACTGTATCGCTGTTTTTATGGAAAGTGTCTGACTGAGCTTCACTCTATGGTCCCCCCTAAACAAACTTTCACAAGAAACACTCGTATAGCTGAAAACACAATCAATAATTACTCCCATTCGTTATCTGTGCCTAAACCTTAACGTTGATTCCATGAACAAAGCTTCTTTCTTTGAAGTGCACGCCTGTGGAATTGGCTTCCGTTTTCCTGCTTTCAAGCTGACTACAATATAGTTGTCTTCAAGTCTAACGTAAACAAGTCCTTTGATGAGCCGTTCCACTTGTTAACAAATTTACCGAATTTCCATTCCTAACGATTACTATATTGTCTAATTTCTACCACGCTCTTGAACCATTATCCTCGAGTTGCCTCCTGGCCTTGATAATTGGTGATGCCTATCTGAAAAAAATACAAAATAAAACGACCACAGCAAAAAAGTGTCAGGAACAAACGGACGAGAAGTCGTCGAGTCAGTAAAGAGGTTAAATGGTTCCTCTTTTGTTACGGAACAAGTGTGGCGTGACTAAAAATTCTGATATTGATCATATGACGTTCTGCCTTACACCCCACAAAATTTGCCAGGAAGATCGGATAAATATTTTTGTCTAAAA